>NC_079201.1:10639942-10793557 GCF_029499605.1 Hyla sarda | reverse complement strand
GTGTTTTCCAATCGCTGAGCAGCGGAGTACCCCTTTAAGGACCCAAAAGGAAGAACAACTATCGCATATGATCCCTCAATCTGGATGTTTAGTTGAAATCTCTTGTTTCTACACTTATTTTTATCCATATCACCTTAAGATAAGGCTGTGGATTTATAAGAAAATTCCCTGAAAAATGCTGTTGCATTACGAGTAATCTCAGGAACTAAGAACTAATTTTTTTTATACCGTGTATGATTTGAAAACGGATGTCCGTTTGCATATGTTTTAATACGTTTTCCCTTGGAAAAAAAAAAAACGGATATGGTTTTAAAACTTTTAAATTAAGTTCTTCTTCTTTTATTGAATTCCCCCCCCCCAACCCCAAAAAAAAAAAAAATGAAAAACAGTATTGTACAAACCGGATGTAACTGTACGCACATACGGTGCAATACGGTTACCATAGAACTCCATTTTAAAATAACCGTATACAGGTTGGATACGGTTTTGACCGGGACACAAAACAGTAGTAGACTACGGTTTGGTGTACTGTTAAAAACCGTATAAACCCGTAAATGTTGCAAAACATACACAACCTGATGCTACGGTTGGCATACGGTTTACAATGAAGTGTCTATATATACGCTAACGGTTCGATACGTTTTTTTTTCAATGAAACCGGATACGGTAACGGTATTGCAAAAACGAGATTTGAATGCAGCCTAACTTTCTTGCACCAGTTCATGTGAAATTTTTTTTTTTTTACTGGAGTTCCCCTTTAAGCTCAGTCACATTCTTTAGGTGTGTCTCACACAAGGAAACAACAAGATTAAAACAATTCTTCACGCCACATAAAAATTGCGGGGGGAAAAACCACCATGCTTCGAGCAATGAAAAGATGTATTTCAGATCATGGATAGTTTAATTGTAGGAACATACGAAAAATTAAAGTGGTACCCCATTAATGAACGAACTTATCCCTACGCACAGGATAGGGATTAAAGTGTCTGAGGGTCCAACCTGGATTGGGGAAAAACTGTGCAGTACCGGAATACCCCTTTAAATGCAAGGAACTTGTTTTAGGCTGGTTTTGCTGTAGAGATCCACCAAAACTGACTAGTTAACACACCACCAGGGACGGTGATGAAGGGGACGGACAGACCCAGAAACGCGTTGTAAATTTTAAGCAAACCTTACGCCGATTATAGCTCTGCACGGAGGAGATTCAGGCATGGTGTTCCCCAGATATGTAATTTGCCGAGCAGATTTGATCCGAATATTATTTATTCCTCTACACCATAGAGCGCTTCTCTCTCTTATTCCTTAAAGAGGGACCCCGGGGCTCAAGCGTTCTGAACATTTTGTTCAGAATGCTCGGAGCCGGAGGCCATGATCGGGATGTCACGCCACCCCCCCTTCATTCATGTCTATGGAAGGGTGTGTGTCGGCTGACACGCCCCCTCCCATAGACATGAATGGAGGGGGCATGGCGTGATGTCATGAGGGGGCGTGGCCGGAAAGTCACAACCACTGCTGTGGGAACCCAGCATATATTTAGAATGCTAGGTGCTGCGGGAGATCGTGGGGGGGCCCAAGCAGCGGGACCCCGCGATCAGACATCTTAACCCCTATCCTTTGGAGTGCCCCTTTAAGACATAAACCTAATTCTTATTGCTGCAGACAATCAGCCTCGGAGAACACGGACTCCTTGGCAACAAGAAATATTTATGGATAAAAGTTCACAAAGGTGTCATAAGAGAAATAACAAACAGTATATAGCATTAAATGTGGCCCTTATTTACTAAACTAAAATCAAATTATTATAAGACGGGTTAATCCCTATGTGAATATACAGACCGAAAGCTTTTATTTACTCTTGTAACCCCAATAAAATTAGATACAATCTATGGATTTTCATGTAAAACGCGTTAGACTGCTAATCCTGCGGTATGCATATACATTGCGGTGAGGACTATACTCTGGAGTATGGAAACATATGCAGAATTTAGACTGTTTATGCATTTCAGATGTCTGCACGAAATCCTCAAGTGTCTTGTTACTTTGGCCTAACAAAGAGGAAATCTCAAGTAATGAGCATCAAGTCTTCTGGCTGAGATAATTGTTGTAATGAAACCGGAGTAAGATTTCTGGAATACTGATGTTTTCTTGGCTTTCATCTTCGAAAAATGTATGCATTCCGAATGCATAATGCATGACTACGTAATGAGCGTCTATATGCGCCATTGGTTTCCATGCAAAAAGAAGTCAAATATTTCTAGGTAAATAAGTTGCCTTATGGATTAATAGGCTGCCATTATGCACCATGTCTAAAAGGAACAGTATGAAACTATACTAAGAAGCAACATGGCTGCCTTTTATGTGCAGTCCATAACCTGGCACTGTCTGTATGCATGGTGGGTCATGGCTATGACTTGATCATTTATGCAATACTAAAAGTGAGATCTGGTTAAAACATGTTAAAGGGGTACTCGGCCCCTAGACATCTTAGTCCCTATCCATTATGTTCAGAAAGCCGGGTTTGGGGGGCTGTGGTGGCGACGTAATGCCATGCCCCTTAGTTCATGTCTATGGGAGGGGGCGTGGATGGATGGGAGGGGGCTGCTTGTAGATCCCAGCGGTCAGACCCCCCGCAATCAGAAAATGTTCCCCTATCCTTTGGATAGGGGATGAGATGTCTATGGGCAGAGTACCCCTTTAAGGTTAGGGTCACACGTAGCACATCCAAAGCCTTTTTCACACTGCGGATGCACCAATGCCAGTCACTGGAGCAACCTCCTTGCTGCGTCCGGGTAACCCTGTGTTTCTGCTCGTAGCTAAACACCTACATCCATTTGGAAGTTATGCTGAAACATATATACATATACAACTATATACACACATACATTAAGTTTTATACACATATATATATATATATATATATATATATATATATAATTATGGATGCTTGAAAGATGAAGTGGGCACCAATCATGCTGCCATGAGAAAACTTAAAGAGTACCTGTCGTGATTTTGTCAAATGTTATAATCCTCCCAGTTCACCGCCCTTATCATGATAAACCATCCCCTGCCTTTATTTTGTATTATTTTTTAGCTTTCTACCTTAATATTGCTCTGTAAGTTGCTCAGTCTCAGTCAGATTCACAGACTGGGAAGGGGCGTTCCCCAGCAGGCCTGATATCATCTGAAGCCATACAGGGGAGAATTTCCTCCCTCACTCTGCTCCACACAGTCCAGAGCAGTTCAGTGTGAGATAAGCTATTATTGGCTAAGACTGCACACACACACCCTCAGCACTCCAGGCTGCATTTCCTGATTTTGGACTTCTGCCAGGCCAGCAGGAGTCCAAAGTCTGTGCAAGAGATGGGAGGAAATGTGCTCTGGACAAGTAGGAAGACACCTAGTGGCAGCTTTTTTAAACACAAATAAAACATAGAAAACAAAAGCACATTAGAAAGATTTTTTATTTACCTTAAGGAGTGCAATAGCAAAAATTAGTTTTAATGAAAGAGCCAATTTAATTGTAAATTTTTCCTCTAAAAATAGGGGATAAGGGTTTGATTATGGGAGGGGTCCGACCTCCCCACGATCTCCTGTACAGCGCTCCGGCTCTCCTCATGTATGGAACAGGGGTCAAAATGCGTCCTCCATGCATCTCTATGGGAGAGCCGGAGCGCCCCTGCTCTGTGCACGAGGAGAGCCGGAGTGCCGTGTAGGAGATCCTTGGGGGTCCTGGCAGTCAGGCTCCCCACGATCAGACACTTATCCCCTATCCTTTATATAGGGCATAATTTTTAACTAAATTTGACTACCCCATTCATTTTTATACATTTCCTCCAGAAGACCCTTTCAAGCTATGGACCTCCAACATCACCGGAGATACATATGAACATTGGTTGATTGATGACACTTTTTTTTTCTCCGTAAATTGCATTGTAAATTGTATTTCACGCTGGTATATTTCTTTTACCATTAACTGCACTGTTTGATTATTACTCTAAAACTTTTATTATATATAAAAAAAAAAAAATCCATGAATATTCTAATATAAATTTCCGGCAAATGAAAGCCATCAGGGATGTGCATTACGGTAATGGCTAGCCAGTTGTTATAGCGAAAAAAGCATAGTTTTTGTTCCATTAGTGTTCCCTTACAATAAACCTGACCCGGACAATAATTGTTCTAATTTGCTATTTCATATCAGCAGTAAAGTGAGAGATTGCACAGAACGGCTGCATAAGTCTTCGCCTTGTTTTTCACAGGAGGAAATCCCTCTCAAAAAGGTTTTAATGCAGGACGAACAAAAGATTAGGCTCATATTGCTTTATATTTTACAACCCTGTTAAAGTTTACGAGAGGGGAGGAAAATTCGGCATTATTGTTGAAATATTTTTCTCTTTTTCGCTTCTGCAACATATAGCCTTCCTCCCTGTGAAGACATCTCAAATGATCTGGAATTTTGCCCGTTCGGCCATTGCTTAGCATTTAATACCTATTTTCTGAACTGCTTCCTATTGGGATTATTACTCAAGATGGAGAATAGGTTTTTACATCAGGAGTGGAAATGTATTATACTTATTTTATTATTTCAGTACCATCCATGAACTCAAATGGCCACTGTCGTGTCGGCAAACTTTGCATAAGTCAACTTTTTTGGATGGTAGACTTCTGTGAACGTTGCATTCAACTCTGGATATCTTGGTTCTTGCATATGCTCTTCTCAAGTAACAGGACAGGATTCAATACTGTCCATGGTGCTGCGCCTACGGTTCAGAGAAGTGCGGAGGAAGATTGAAGTATAAAATGGCCACATACATGCCTCATGGTGCTACGCCTACAGTTCAAGGAGGTGCTGAGTAGCTAATGCTCCTCAGCACTTCTTTGAACCATAGGCATAGCACCATAATGCTTGTATCTGGTCATTTTATAGGTCAATGTTCCTCAGCCCCCACTGTACCATAGGCATAGCACCATGGGACAGGTTTGTGACCATTTTATAAGTCAAGGTTTTATAAGTCAATGTTTGCATACATTCTTCTTAAGTAACAGGATAGGATTCAATATTGTCCATGGTGCTACGTTACGGTTCCGAGAGGTGCTGAGGAAGATTAAACTATAAAATGGCCACATACATGGCTCATGGTGCTACGAATACGGTTCAGAGAGGTGCTGAGGAAGATTGACCTATAAAATGTCCACATACATGCCTCATGGTGTTATGCCTATGGTTCAGAGAGGTGCTGAGAAGTTAATGCTCCTCAGCACCTCTTTGAACCATAGGCATTGCACTATGGTGCATGTATGTGGTCATTTTATAGGTCAATGTTCCTCAGCCCCCACTGAACCATAGGCGTAGGACAGAAATAAGTCACCTCCCACCTTGAAACAAAGGATCCTGGGGATTTTAGTCTGAGGGAAGCCACAGAAACAGGAAGTAGCCAGTTCCCAAAAACAAACCAGCAGCGTAATAGAGGACACAGGACATGGCCATTTACCACAACACAAGCAGAGATCCTTGTAAGCATGTCACTTTATGTTGGCTAACCCCTTTTAGGTATTGTCTACAATGTGAACATAACCACTGAAAAACATGTTTGTTGACTATTGAAGATGGACAGGACATGTGCTGTGAGCCTCAGTGTGCCTGAGCATACAAAAGCGTGATTCCGTGGTATTTTTTTCCCTTTTCATAAAAGCCATACCGCCGAGGACATTTTTAGCACCAGAATAATATAAAAAGATTAATAATGTTAACAGAGACAGCAAATGACAGTTCTCGTGTTTTTATTGTCTAGTAAAAAAAAATAGAAAGAGGTATTTAGCTGATGACAAATCACTCAGGCTCTTTATGGTGAGGAAAGTAGCGCACCTCTTCCCTGTAGCCTGTCATTGGGAAATACAATAAGTAATCATTTTATCTCATCTGCCCATTAATGATGGCCCAGAGACATTTACATAAAGCTGCAAGAAACACAAACAGCTGACGAAGAACAATGCGTGGTACGTGTGTTATAAAGAGAATATTCACATGCATGAAGTAGCAGAAAGGAGCACAAGAAACTCACCTTTTTTTCCAAGAAAAACTAGGACATTGGGCTATTAGAGTACTTGTCATATTAACCATTTTTAAGGTTGAAGAAATCCTTACCCTAGTGCTTAAATGGATTTCCTAGGCAGGAATGTGCATTCTAAATTAATAAAATATAATACCGGCAAGTGCAAAATATCTTTTCATCACCAACCTTCTAAGGCTTAAAATTCGGCAAAGTCACTCACACTGCAGCCATGAAACGTGCACGTAAAACAGATATAAACTCAAAAAGATTTAAAGCAAAAAGTTGGTGTGGGTCGGTGACACTAGGCGTCACATTGTTTCTACAAAAAGAGCTGTTCTGCAGAAATCATTTTCATGTAAAGTACAAAGAAATAATGTCACCGTATACTGTACAAAGAAAAATTACATAACTGTAGACATTAATAATTCCGCCACCCTGCACTCATAAATCATGCTACAATATGGTGTTGTATATTTTTGTGAGTATTTATAACCCTGAACAGCTCGTAAGATAAACCTTATAAATAAACCTTATTGTAAATACATGCATAACTAAAAGAGTACCCGACATTGCCCAATCTTCTTACCTAACCCTTGTGGGAGTGGAAAAGCAACAATGGCACTCTCATCCTCATATCCCCACATCATCATCATGACCTCATATAACAACCTTATGTCCCGTCCTTGTATCCTGTCCTTATATCCCGTCCTCATACCCCAACCTCATATCCTGTCCTCTTGTCCCTTCCTCATATCCCGACCTAATCGTCCCTCCCCATATCCCAACCTCCTATGCCATTCCTCATATTCTGTCCTCATATCCCTTCCCCTGCACTAACTATTTTCTTCACCTGTCTGCCAGACAGTTATCAGAATGTTTAAAAGTCCCGGGCAATCTCTGCAGCCCAAGAGTGATGCGATCAGGAGATATACAGGAAGTATTATACACTTGCATGGGACTTTTTTAGTGTTTATTTTTGCTTTTTTTTTTTTTTTTTTTACAATAAACAACTCAACAAAGAAATGCAATAACAATACACGAAACAAGTGTATTTTGTACTTGGATTTTAGATATAAACACCCACCCTCACATAAGAGGGTGAGTTAGGGTTTATTTCCCTCTACAATTTTCTTAATTGACATATAAGTAACATGTATACAAAGTTTTATCGAAATATCTCCAACTATTTAGAAGCATTGAACATACATACATGGACACACACTTTGAGTTTTATTTTTATATATATATATATATATATATATATATATATATATATATATATATATATATAATTGTACTTATAGTGATCTGAAACCTCTGGACAGTAAAGATACAGAAGATTAAAAGGTTGTTGATCCTTAGGTTTCCACACATTTTTTTTCTGATGTTTTTTGGTCCTTCCTTTATATTTCCCATTCCTTTCGTATATACTCTTCTGGCGTTGGCTCAAAAACTGCAGTGGCAACACCACAAAAAACTGTACTCACTACACATCAAACAAGCAATAGTCTACATACAAGAGCCTGTGCGTATACTGGCCCCTTTGGATTCTCAAAAACCAGATATACAACCAGTCCAGACCACCAGTTGCTCTAAACCTACATAATGGATCTCCTATAACACATCCTCAAAAATAACCATGTTCTCTGAACGGCTGTGGACTGGAACCATATGACCTTTAGACTGAATCCAGGTTCATTTGGGGATTTGGCGATGGTCAGGTTTAAGTATGGAGGCCTTATGGCAAACATTTCAATCCCGTCTTTGCTGTGGAGCAACCCACTGCCCCTGCTGGTCTGATGATCTGGGGAGCCATTGCATATGACAGTGGGTCACCCCTAGTAGTGATAGGAGGGACACTACCAGCTTAGCCATATGTGCAGGACATCCTCCGACCACGTGCGTTTCCTCTAATGGCATCTTTTAGTAGGATAACGGCCACCCACACAGCAAGGGTTTCCTAGGAATGTCTCCACCAACACTTCCTTGGCTGCCCGGTCACCAGATTCATCGCCAATTGAACATTTATGATACCAGCTGTGATGCCATCATAGGCAACCTACAAGTGTTCTAGATCTACAAGCCCAACTGTAACACCTGTGGGTAAATGGGCTGCAGGATGGCATATGGAATCTGTACATCTCCATGCCTAACCGTATCTTATCTTGTATCCAGGCTTGAGGCACCCAACAAGGTACTTCAGTTCTTTCGATTGTACAGTTTTCCCCAATAAACTTATCGCTAATATTGTAATCACTTACATACATCATCATTACGGTCACACACTGTCACGTATGGGCGGGGAACAGTGAAGCCCTAACTCACCCACAGCCACTGTCCCTACCTATTGCCTATCCGCCCAAATTGACAGATCGATAACCACAATGACAAACCCTCCCTGCTAAGTGCTAGGGCAGCGTTGTCAAAATAATAAAATACAAATTCAGTTGGAGTCGGGAAACAGCTGAAGGCACACAAACTAACAGATACAATAAGACACACACACACGGTCAATTCAATGTCAGTTAAGCCGAAGTCGGTACCAGGAAATAGCGGAGTACAGGAACACTAAGCAGTAGAGTAGTCAAAAAGAGTCATTACTCACATACACAAAGTTTAATTTGCAAGGTGCAGTAGGCAGAGTGTTTGGCATAGCGCCTGTGATAATCCCGCTTCGCAGGTATGAAGCATTAATGGACACTTAGCCCATAATCAATCCACCGGGGTGCTCAATCCAGAAAACAAGCAAGGAATACAAGCAGAAAGAATGACAATGGCACTCACCGGTGATGAAGGAACGGTGACTATTGGTGACATCCGAATGACTACAGCATAGGGATGAGGGACGCCGCGAGCGGCGTCCCTCATCCCTATGCTGTAGTCTGCCGGTTGTCACCAACAAAGAGTCACTGTTCCACACCGGTGAGTGCCATAATCATTCTTTCAGCTTATACAGAGTTTCATTTCATTCCAGCAACTCCTACTCAGTGCATTATTAATTTTTATTTGTCAATCAGTATACATATAAGAAGGATATCATTACAGCCATCCTGTACCTCCCTATTACTGAGAAAACTGCATCCCCTCCCCCCACCACCACCACTACAGCTAAGAAAAATGTGCTAAGTAAACTTTGTTCAAGTTATTGACTTTTTCAAGTAAATATAAATGACGCAGTTATGTTTAAGTGTCCGTAATTAGGTTCACTTCTATGCAGATTGAAGATACTTTAGATGCTGTAAATTGTACTTAATGTAAAATAGCTTCCAATTTTATCCCCGGGAAAAAAATCATACAAAATCCACTTTATAGGCAGAAATAAATATATTTCCATAGTTTATGATTTTAATGAGCAACCAAATGTAGCACGTTATTATAAGTATATTAACTGAGAAG
Organism: Hyla sarda; assembly: GCF_029499605.1. NCBI lineage: Eukaryota > Metazoa > Chordata > Amphibia > Anura > Hylidae > Hyla > Hyla sarda. The sequence continues at coordinate 10,784,108 of NC_079201.1, read as the reverse complement.
TGTACGCTTTATGTAAATTACACAATTTCTTGTCTTTTGTTGAAGGATATTTATCTGGATAGGCTAGATAAATAGCCAAAAATTACATATATTAAGTCTGGTCAATTGGGTTTAGTGGAATTTTAGGCTTAGTTTAGTAAGGCTCAGACATCATGGTACTCTTATGTGTTGTTTGGATCCATCTTAAGGGGGTATTCCAGGAAAAACCTTTTTTTATATATATATATCAACTGGCTCCGGAAAGGTAAACAGATTTGTAAATTACTTCTATTAAAAAATCTTAATCCTTCCAATAGTTATTAGCTTCTGAAGTTTTCTGTCTAACTGCTCAATGATGATGTCACATCCCGGGAGCTGTGCATGATGGGAGAATATCCCCATAGGAACTGCACAGCTCCCGGGACGTGAGTCATCAGAGAGCAGTTAGACAGACCCCCCGCGATCTCAGCTGCGGCACCACAGACATCTGGTACACAGAGCGAACTTCGCTCCGTGCCAGATGACTGGCGATGTGGGGCGAAGGCTCGTGATGTCACGGTCACACCCCACTCATGACATCACTGCCACGCCCCCTCAATGCAAGTCTGTGGGAGGGGGCATGACAGCACGAGCAGGACGTGATGTTACGAGCCTCCGGCGCTGCACCCAACACTCTAAACGAATCATGATAGGGGCAGGGCTATGACGTCATGAGCTCCCGCCGCCGGCTCCAGCGTTCGGAACAGTTTTTTCCAAACTCTGAGCAGCGGAGTACCCCTTTAACGAATGTAATGATTCATCATCATTCTTGTGAGTCTAATGTTCTCCTCTTCTCTAGTGGTTTTAAACTTTTATAGTTATTTCATATATGTCTCACCTTATTGATTATTGTTTTGTGATGTATTGCACTATTCATTTCCGCTTTCCTATGTACATAAGTGTTACTACCACAGGGAGGAGGCGTACACACTTGGCCGGAAGAAGCGTCCGACTGTGACGCGAAACTAGTCGCCACCCTGTGGTGTGCCCCTGTCTCCTGAGAGCGTCCACTCCCCCTCCCCGCTTCTGGAACTTTGTTTCATTGTATGCTGCGCCGTATTCACATGGAATAAAGTCTTCCACACCTGGATCTCCTGACTGGTGGGTGCGATTTCTTGTTGCCTTCTCTTGTTTTATTCTTATAATATTTCTGTTGATCTTTAGACCCTTCTGTATTTGCCTCCAGCACTGAAGACTCTATGGTGTAGCTGATACCATCAACAAGGTCTTGGTTATTGATGGGATTTTCTTCTTAAGTTCTTCTCTGTTTTATCATTTATGATTTCTCTATTTTCCTACGAGCATTCTCCAGCCTGATTTTTATCCTTGTTTTCCTCTAATTCGTTGAATTTTTAATATATTTACATATGTTGTTGTAACATCCAGCAGCTCCTTGGAATTCACAGTTAAAGGGGTACTCCGGTGGAAAACTTTTTTTTTTTTTTTTTAATCAACTGGTGTCGGAAAGTTAAACAGATTTGTAAATTACTTCTATTAAAAGATCTTAATCCTTCCAGTACTGATTAGCTGCTGAATACTACAGAGGAAATTATTTTCTTTTTGGAACACAGAGCTCTCTGCTGACATCATGACCACAGTGCTCTCTGCTGACATCTCTGTCCATTTTAAGAAAAGTCCAGAGTAGGAGAAAATCCCCCATAGCAAACATATGCTGCTCTGGACAGTTCCTAAAATGGACAGAGATGTCAGCAGAGAGCACTGTGATCGTGATGTCAGCAGAGAGCTCTGTGTTTCAAAAAGAAAACCATTTCCTCTGTAGTATTCAGCAGCTAATAAGTATTGGAAGGATTAAGATTTTTTAATAGAAGTAATTTACAAATCTGTTTAACTTTCTGGCACCAGTTGATTTAAAAAAAAAAAAAAAAGCTTTCCACCGGAGTAGCCCTTTAACCCCTTAAGGACTCAGCCCATTTTGGCCTTAAGGACTCAGACAATTTAATTTTTACGTTTTCATTTTTTCCTCCTCGCCTTCTAAAAATCATAACTCTTTTATATTTTCATCCACAGACTAGTATGAGGGCTTGTTTTTTGTGTGACCAGTTGTCCTTTGTAATGACATCACTCATTATACCATAAAGTGTATGGCGCAACCAAAAAACACTATTTTTGTGGGGAAATTAAAACGAAAAACGCAATTTTGCTAATTTTGGAAGGTTTTGTTTTCACGCCGTACAATTTATGGAAAAAATTACATGTGTTCTTTATTCTTAGGGTCAATACGATTAAAATGATACCCATTATTATATACTTTTATATTATTGTTGCGCTTAAAAAAAATCACAAACTTTTTAACCAAATTAGTACGTTTATAATCCCTTTAATTTGATGACCTCTAACTTTTTTATTTTTTCGTATAAGCGGCGGTATGGGGGCTCATTTTTTGCGCCATGATCTGTACTTTTTTTTGATACTACATTTGCATATAAAAAACTTTTAATACACTTTTTATAATTTTTTTTTTAATAAAATGTATTAAAAAAGTAGGAATTTTGGACTTTTTTTTATTTATTTTCGTTCACGCCGTTCACCGTACGGGATCATTAACATTTTATTTTAATAGTTCGGACATTTACGCACGCGGCGATACCAAATATGTCTATAGAAAATGTTTTTTACGCTTTTTGGGGGTAAAATAGGAAAAACGGACGTTTTACTTTTTTATTGGGGGAGGGGATTTTTCACTTTTTTTTTACTTTTACTTTTACATTTTTTTTTACACTTGAATAGTCCCCATAGGGGACTATTCATAGCAATACCATGATTGCTAATACTGATCTGTTCTATGTATAGGACATAGAACAGATCAGTGTTTTCGGTCATCTTCTGCTCTGGTCTGCTCGATCACAGACCAGAGCAGGAGACGCCGGGAGCCGCACGGAGGAAGGAGAGGGGACCTCCGTGCGGCGTTATGAATGATCGGATCCCCGCAGCATCGCTGCGGGCGATCCGATCGTTCATTTAAATCGCGTACTGCCGCAGATGCCGGGATCTGTATTGATCCCGGCACCTGAGGGGTTAATGGCGGACGCCCGCGAGATCGCGGGCGTCGGCCATTGCCGGCGGGTCCCTGGCTGCGATCAGCAGCCGGGATCAGCCGCGCATGACACGGGCATCGCTCCGATGCCCGCGGTTATGCTTAGGACGTAAATGTACGTCCTGGTGCGTTAAGTACCACCTCACCAGGACGTACATTTACGTCCTGCGTCCTTAAGGGGTTAAAGGGTACTCCCCCACTAGACATCTTATCCCCTATCCAAAGGATAGGGAATAAGATGTCTGATCGTGGGACCCCCGCAATCTCTGCTGCGGCACCCCAGTCATCCAGTGCACGGATGACTAACGATGCAGCGCCGGAGGCTCGTGACGTCACGTCCCCCTCGTGACGTTCCCATCCATAGAGTTGCATTGAGGGGGCATGGCGTGACGGCATGAGGGGCCCATTCTAAACAAACGCCGGGTACTGCAGGGAGATCTTGGGGGGTCCCAGCATCTGGATCCCCGCAATCACACATATTATCTCCTATCCTTTGGATAGGGGATAAGATGTCTAGGGGCGGAGTACCCCTTTAATGAAAGTGCATGTATTTATCATTGCAACAAGCACTGAACCATTAAGAGTGCCCCTGTGGGGAGGGTCTTTTTTTTTATGACTCCAAATTAATTAAAATAAACTGTTACCTTGCACTGATCCCCCACTCTGTCTCTGGTCAGCAGACCAGTCATGGGCAGAGGTCACATGACTGCCGCAGCCAATCAGCAGCCCGTATTGTCACTCTTCTGCTCTCCTAGGACTGCTGCTCATTGACAGAAAATCCAAGCAAATTACAGAAGCTGCAAAGTGGATGGTGTTGTAACAAATTCCCTCCTCGTAAAGGAAAAGAATCTGAGCGGAAATTGGTTTTCATGCAAATGTTAAATTCACAGCATGTCCATTGTTTCTGCGATCATTTGTAATCTACAGGGGAAAATCTGCATCTGTGAAAAGTTAGTTTGGAAGTTCTTTTCTTTTTGAATTTCTGTCTGACCACAGTGCTCTCTGCTGGCACCTCTGTCCATTTTAGGAACTGTCCAGAGCAGGAGAGGTTTGCTATGGGGATTTGCTCCCACTCTGGACAGTTCCTAAAATGGACAGAGGTGTCAGCAGAGAGCACTGTGGTCAGACTGGAAAGAAAAAAAAAAGAAAAAATAAAGAATTTCCTCTGTTGTATACAGCAGCTGATAAGTACTGGAAGGATTAAGATTTTTTTAATAGAAGTAATCTACAAATCTGTTTATCTTTCGGGCACCAGTTGATGGAATAAGTGTCAGATTGCTGTAGGTCCGACCATTGGTACCCACTGTGATCCCCTGCATGGCACTCTGGTTTTCCCCATGCACGGAGCAGTGGTTGGCACGTGCCCTCCATGCATCTCTATGGGAGAGCCGAAGCACTGTACACCTGTATCTCCAGCTCTCCCATAGATATACATAGAGAGCGCAAACTGACCACCGGGAGAGCTGGGCGCTAGAGGGGGTCCCAGCGATTGGATTTTCCGCAATCTGACACTCGTCCTCTATACTTTGGAGGACAAAAATGGACTGATTCATCTGAAATTATGCGCTTTTTTGTCCATATGCAAATGTATTAATTCTGTGTCTTCTGTGGGCTCTAAGCCCCCCTGTCATTCAGGTCATGTGGAACCATTTTAAGTGTTTTTGAATGTGTGTCTAGCCTATGTATTGCGTGAAAGCCTGTGATAGCGTGAAGTCAAAGTCTAAAAAATAGTGATGAGCAGCAGGGGCAATATTCGAATTTGCGATATTTCGATATTGACGATTATTCGTCCTATGCTTGCGAAATTCGCATATTCGCCATGTTCGTTCACCATTTTTGAAAATTCGCATAAAAATTTGCATGTGAAAAAAAATATATATATATTCGTCATTACGAATATATAGCAATCTATTCCAAATATTCGTGAAATCGCGAAGTGCTGAAATTCGCGATAAAAATTTGCATAACGGATATTCGTGCTCAACACTACTAAATAACACCATATACAATATATATATATATATATATATATATATATATATATATATATATATATATATATATATTTTCATGTCCGGCAAATTGGTGCCATGAACACCTTATGGTCCCATGGCATACATGAGGTGCAGGTTCCGACTGGTATTTGCAACCAAGAGCAGCTTCAGTCATAAATGTTGCCTTAAAGGGGTACTCCGCTGCTCAGCGTTTGGAACAAACTGTTCCGAATGCTGGAGCCGGCGCCAGGAGCTCGTGACGCCATAGCCCCACCCCTCATGATTTCACACCCCGCCCCCTCAATGCAAGTCTATGGGAGGGGGCGTGACAGTCGTCACGCCCCTTCCATAGACTTGCATTGAGGGGACGGGGTGTGACATCATGAAGGGGCGGGGCTATGACATCACAAGCTCGGGGCGCCGGCTCTAGCGTTCGGAACAGTTTGTTCCAAACGCTGAGCAGCGGAGTACCCCTTTAAAGAAAAGAAAATGGGGGTCTATAGAACAGTATAAGCCATAACATTTTTGGTAAACCTGATGCACAACCTCAAGAGAGAAATATTTTGAATATATAGACTAAGTATCCTTTGACATCGTCTTCTGGGCTCATGGAATGGCGTCCCGTAAATACGGCATTGTGACTTTCCATTGTTAATTCCATTTGGCTCATTAAATCTAAATAAATCAATGTGACATTCTGAACTGATTTCTATTGACAAATATTTCATTCACCTATTTGTTTCCTATGTTTCCTGATACATTATAACTAGCTCTCCCTCTGACATTTGGGTAGTTTGCTTATTAAGCCAATGAAGCAGAAATCTTAATCATTCATCTTTTACCAAATTAAAAAATAAACCTAACCCCCCTGGTGAGTTCTGCAAGAAAGAATGATATATTGTAGCATAAAAACATCTACGGAATGATAGAATGGGGGAGAGCGCTAAATACAGTCATATTAGGAGCAGTTGTTGTGTTTTGTCCACTAATTGCATTTATCTACATGGTTAATATACTGTATCAATGCAGGTCCTTAAAGGGGTACTCCACTGGAAAATATATTTTTTTTAACCCCTTAAGGACCCAATTTCCACTGTAGGACCCGGCCATTTTTTGCACATCTGACCACTGTCAATTTAAGCATTAAATAACTCTGGAATGCTTTTACCTTACATTCTGATTCCGAGATAGTTTTTTCGTGCCATATTCTACTTTATGTTAGTGGTAAAATTTTGTCGATACTTGCATCATTTCTTGGTGAAAAATTCTAAAATTTGATGAAAAAATTGAAAATTTCCATTTTTTTACTTTGAAGCTCTCTGCTTACAAGGAAAATGAATATTCCAAATAAATTATATATTGATTCACATATACAACATGTCTACTTTATGTTTCCATCATAAAATTTATGAGTTTTTACCTTTGGAAGACACCAGAGGGCTTCAAAGTTCAGCAGCAATTTTCCAATTTTTCACAAAATTTTCAAAATCGAAATTTTTCAGGGACCAGTTCAGGTTTGAAGTGGATTTGAAGGGCCTTCTTATTAGACATACCCCACAAATGACCCCATTATAAAAACTGCACCCCAAAAGCATTCAGAATGGCATTCAAAAGGTTTGTTAACCCTTTAGGTGTTTCACAGGAATAGCAGCAAATTGAAGGAGAAAATTCAAAATCTTAATTTTTTTACACTTGCACGTTCTTGTAGACCCAGTTATTGAATTTTTACAAGGGGTAAAAGGAGAGAAATCTTCCTAAAATGTGTAACCCAATTTCTCTCAAGTAAGGAAATACCTCATATGTCTATGTAAAGTGTTCGGCGGGCGCAGTAGAGGGCTCAGAAGGGAAGGAGCAACAGTGGGATTTTGGAGAGTGAGTTTTTCTGAAATGGTTTTTGGGGGGCATGTCACATTTAGGAAGCCCCTATGGTTCCAGGACAGCAAAAAACAAACAAACACATGGCATACTATTTTGGAAACTACACCCCTCAAGGCACATAACAAGGGGTCCAGTGAGCCTTAACACCCCACAGGTGTTTGACGACTTTTCGTAAAAGTTGGATGTGTAAATGATTTTTTTCCCCACTAAAATGCTAGTTTTCCCTCAAATTTTAAATTTTTACAAGGGGTAATAGGACAAAATGCCCCCCAACATTTGAAACCCCATCACTTCTGAGTATGGAAATACCCCATGTGTGGACATCAAGTGCTCTGCTGGCGCACTACAATGCTCAGAAGAGAAGTAGTGCCATTGAGCTTTTGGCAAAAAAAATTGTTTGGAACGGAAGTCAGGGGCCATGTGCGTTTACAAAGCCCCCCGTGGTGCCAGAACAGTGGACCCCCCCACATGTGACCCTATTTTGGAAACTACACCCCTCACGGAATGAAATAAGTGGTGCAGTGAGTATTTACACCCCACTGGCGTTTGACAGATCTTTGGAACAGTGGGCTGTGCAAATGAAAAATTAAATTTTTTATTTTCACGGACCACTGTTCCAAAAATCTGTCAGACACCTGTGGGGCATAAATGCTCACTGTACCCCTTGTTACATTCCGTGAGGGGTGTAGTTTCCAAAATGGGGTCTCATGTGGGTATTTATTTTTTTGCGTTTATGTCAGAACCGCTGTAAAATCAGCCACCCCTGTGCAAATCACCAATTTAGGCCTCAAATGTACATAGTGCGCTCTCACTCCTGAGCCTTGTTGTGCGTCCGCAGAGCATTTCACGCCCACATATGGGGTATTTCCGTACTCAGGAGAAATTGCGTTACAAATTTTGGGGGTCTTTTTTTCCTTTTAACGCTTGTGAAAATAAAAAGTAAAGGACAACACCAGCATGTTAGTGTAAAATTTTTTCTTTTTTTACACTAACAAGCTGGTGTAGCCCCCAGCTTTTCCTTTTCATAAGGGGTAAAAGGAGAAAAAGCCCCCAAAATTTGTAGTGCAATTTTTCCCAAGTACGGAGACACCCCATATGTGACCCTAAACTGTTTCCTTGAAATACGACAGGGCTCCGAAGTGAGAGAGCGCCATGTGCATTTGAGGACTAAATTAGGGATTGCATAGGGGTGGACATAGGGGTATTCTATGTCAGTGATTCCCAAACAGGGTGCCTCCAGCTGTTGCTAAATTCCCAGCATGCCTGGACAGTCAGTGGCTGTCTGGAAATGCTGGGAGTTGTTGTTTTGCAACAGCTGGAGGCTCTGTTTTGGAAACACTGCCATACAATACGTTTTAAATTTTTATTGGGGGGGGGGGGGGGCAGTGTATGGGGGTGTATATGTAGTGTTTTACTCTTTATTATGTGTTAGTGTAGTGTTTTTAGGGTACATTCACACTGGCGTGTTACAGTGAGTTTCCTGCTAGGAGTTTGCGCTGCGGTGAAAAATGTACCCTGTGCGTTCACATGGGGGGGGGGGGGGGGGGGGGGCAAACCTCCAGCTGTTTCAAAACTACAACTCCCAGCATGTACTGACAGACCGTGCATGCTGGGAGTTGTACTTTTGCAACAGCTGGAGACACACTGGTTGGAAAACCTTCAGTTAGGTTCTGTTACCTAACTAAGTATTTTCCAACCTGGGTGCCTCCAGCTGTTGCAAAACTACAACTCCCAGCATGTACTGATCGCCGAAGGGCATGCTGGGAGATGTAGTTATGCAATAGCTGGAGGTACGCAACTACAACTCCCAGCATGCCGAGACAGCTGTTTGCTGTTTGGGCATGCTGGGATTTGCAGTTTTGCAACATCTGGGAGGGCTACAGTTTTAGAGAACTTTGCAAAGTGATCTCCAAACTGTGGTCCTCCAGCTGTTGCAAAACTACAATTCCCAACATGCCCAGACAGCAAACAGTTGTTTGGGCATGCTAGGAGTTGTAGTTTTGCAAGATCTGGAGGGCTACAGTTTAGGAACCACTATATAGTGGTCTCTAACTGTAGCCCTCCAGCTGTTGCAAAACTACATATTCCAGCATGCCCAAACAGCTGTCTGGGCATGCTGGGAGTTTTAGTTTTGCAACATCTGGAGGGCTACAGTTAGAGACCACTGTGTAATGGTCTCAAACTGTACCCTCCAGATGTTGCTAGGCAACTCACCGGCTTCCGTCTGATCTAGCCGCACGTCATCGCCGCCAGCCGATCTCCGTCGCCCACATCCTCCGACGCCCAGCCGGATCGGTAAGTGGATCTTCGGCGCCGGTCCCCGTCGTTTCCCCGTCCTGCCCCGCCTATTGTGGGTGGGCAGGACAGGGAAAACGAAAGTTAACCCCCCCGCCCCTGATCTGCTATTGGTGGTCGCGTCTAGACCACCAATAGCAGGGATAGGAGGGGTGGCACCCCTGCCACCTCACTCCTATTGCTTCAGGGGGATGGTGGGTGTCTTAGAAAACCGTGATCCCCCTTATATTCCGGGTCACCGGGTCACTATAGACCCGTAATGACACGGAATCGCGCAAATCGCAAGTGTGAATTCACTTGCGATTTGCCACGATCGCCAACATGACCCCTGATGACCCCCCCTGGGCGTTTGCACGGCATGCCTGCTGAACGATTTCAGCAGGCATCCTGGTCCGATCCCCGCCCGGCACGCGGCAGGAGCCGGAATTCTCCATGACGTACCCGTACGTCATGGGTCCTTAAGTACCAGGGTGTCATGACGTACGCGTACGTCAAGGGTCATTAAGGGGTTAAATCAACTGGTGCCAGTTAAATAAATTTGTAAATTACTTCTATTTAAATATCTTAATCCTTCCAGGACTTATAAGCGGCTATATGCTCCACAGGAAGTTATTTTCTTTTTTAATTCCTTTTCTGTCTGATCACAGTGCTCTCTGCTGACACCTCTGTCAGTGTCAGGAACTGTCCAGAGCAGGAGAGGTTTGCTATGGGGATTTGGACAGTTCCTGACATGAACAGAGGTGTCAGCAGAGAGCACTGTGGTAAGACTGGAAAGAACTACACAACTTCCTGTGGAGCATACAGCAGCTGATGAGTACTGGAAGGGTTAAGATTTTTAAATAGACGTAATTTGTTTAACTATATGGCACCAGTTGATTTAAAAAAAAAAAAATGTTATCAACAGCCAGGACTCACCGCTAACGCTGGACATCCGTGATCGCACCAATGTCCGGCATTAACCCTTCAGATCCCGCGGACAACGAATATCACAGGATATCTGGTCCTGTCTGTGCTGGTCCTCTAGGGAGGCTGATTGGGCCCTCCACAAGATGACTGCAGATAACGGCTACATAACCTGCCTCCTTGCAGTCCCATCTTGAGTCTGCTTCTCTCATCAGCTTAAATAACACTAAGGGACAGTGTTTGCAATGTAGAGATCCATGTCTACCATTGTAATTGTTAAAGGGGTAATCCAGGAATTGAAAAACACCGCTCCCTGTCTGTCTCCAGGTTGGGTGTGGTTCTGCAGCTCAGTTCCATTGAAGTGAACAGAGCCAAGTTTTAAAACCACAGCCAACCTGGGGACAGACGTGGAGGTGTTTTTGGAAGAAATTAGATCTGTTTATCTATTCCTGGATAACCCCTTTAAAGGGGTACTCCACTTTCCCAGCGTTCTGAACATTTTATTCCGAATGCTGGGTGCGGGCTGTGATGTCACGACCACGCCCCTGTGATGTCATGACACGCCCCCTCAATGCAAGTCTATGGGAGGGGGCGTGGCACGCCCCCTCCCATAGACTTGCATTGAGGGGGCATGTTATGACATCATGGGGGCACAACCTGCGCAGCCCGCACCCAGCGTTCCAAACGCTGGGGCAGTTGAGTACCCCTTTAAAGGACAACTGTAGTGGAACACTTATTTATGCCCGTGCCTAAAAAAAAAAAAAAAACTCATACATACCTTCCTACGAGCCCCCGTTGGTCCGGCACAGGCCTCACGGGCCGGCAGTGCTGACCTCATTCCACTTCCTGGGGACGGGGACGCAGCACAGCCGTCGGTGTATCACCAGCCGCAGCGATGTCCCGCGCCAGCCGGTGATAGGCTGAGCCCACTGTCATGTAAGAAGACGGCCAGAGCTCCTGGTATACACCTCCTACAGTATACACATTATAAAAAAAATAAAAAAAATATTTGAATTCTATGTACCCTAAAAGTATTTCCAGTCATTTCGGAGTCTAGTATTTCACAGGTCACCTCTTCATTCGCTTCGCCCTTTGTAAGCCTCATCTTTATTGTTACATCAAGTATATTCTTGAATTCTTTATTTCATTTTATACAAAAAAAAAAAAGTGCTACGATATTAGAAAGATGTGTACTCTTAGCAAATAAGAAAAAAAAAATGACTCAAAGCTCAGTGGATTCTCCTTAGGACGGAGATGTGTGGAGTCATCGAGAGATTCAGGCGGCATCTGCAGAAATTGATTATCTTTCCTTTCTAATAAAGCCGAAGTCTCAGTACTGTCACCAGCCACCGGTCCCCGGAATGGAACAAGCAGCAGTAAAAATAGATATAACTCAAGAAACCAGAAGTAAAAAAAAAAATTTATATATATATATCAGTGGCTTCTTGCTATTCTCCCCCGCTCCCCCAGGGCTGCATGTGGGTTACATATAAATTATTTATGTTGAGGAAGCTGTGTAGGTGTTTGACTTTTTACAATAACAGATACACAGACAATACTGGAAATCTAAAATTGCTGGGTATCTTAAATCTGCCGGAGCTGAAATCCGAATAAAATGGCACAGCGATCAGGTAGAATGCTGATGAGCAAAACACGCAATACCGGGCTTTTAACACAATATCAGGGGCGAGAACATCAAACAAAAATGACAAAAAAGTCTTTTTGTACCATTAGTAATCTGTTCACTGTAAGGAAATAAATGTTTTAATTTATCTATTTATTTATTTATTTAATTAATGTGTTCATTTATTTTATGTATGCACTTATTTATTTAAAGTTTTTATTTTAGTTATATATTTAATTAATGTGTGTATGTATTTATACATTTATTTAGGTATGCACTTATTTAAAGTTTTTATTTATTTATTTTATTTATATATTTATTTATTTAATTAATGTGTTTATGTATTTATTTAATTTATTTATGTATGCATGTATTTTATCTATTTCTTTAATGTGTTTATTTATTTTATGTATACACTTATTTATGTTTTTTGTGACGGCAGTGGGGAAGTGGATCCGCTGAACCTGTGTGGATGATGGCATACCTGTGTGGATGGGGGCCATACCAGGGAGCAGAGTCTAAAATGTCGCTGGTTTTCTCCAGAGCCTGCCGTAAAACGATATGGACTTGCAGTGGCAGGCGGCACCCAGGTCGTTACCCCTGATAAGATTCGTCCACACAGGCTGCCGAGGTGTTATGTGGTACAAGAAGGATGAGACAACTCGTAGTCGGGGACAGGCTGAAAGGTAAGGACAGGCGGCACTGGAGCATGGTCAGGGAACGGAGCTGAAGGAACTGGTAGGGATCGACCAATTATCGGTTTGGCGATTTTGGACAAAATCGCGATTTTGGACATTATCGGTATCGGCAATTACTATGCCACCCCCACCCCCCGGCCAGAGACTACCATCGCTGCCGCTGCCCCATTGCCTCCCCCCATCCTCTGCCCACATACCGCCGCTGCCGTTGCCCCATCGCCTCCCCCCCATCCTCTGCCCACATACCGTCGCCGCCCCATCGATCCCCCCCATCCCCGCTGTTATAATTACCTTTTCCCGGGGGTCCACGATCCTTCTGGCTCCTGCGCTATTGCTGTGCGCTGCGCTGCGTAATGACGATTGACATCCCCAATGCGACGTCACCGTCAGTGCGCACAGTGACAGCGCAGGACACCGACGTAACCAGAAGGATCGCGGACCCCCGGGAACAGGTAATTATAACACCGGGGATGGGGGGAGGCGATGGGGCGGCGGCGGTATGTGGGCAGAGGATGGGGGGGGGGAGGCAATGGGGCAACTGTGGTGGTTAGACTCAGGACAGGCAGGGGGAGAGAAGCGAGTGGTGGCGGCAGCCTCTGACATAGCAAAAGCCGCTTTAAATCATTGATCTGCAATGGCTTCTGCCCTGCCTGGGGGGGGGGGGGAGGTTGAAATAGCTGATAACTTATACCGGAATATAGGTATAAGTTATCAGCTATCGGCCTGAAAGGTGACACATTATCGGTATCCGGCCCCAATATCAGTCGATCCCTAGGAACTGGTACACGGAATAGCAGAACACACAGGAGGTACGCTTTCTCTAAGGCAGCAAGGCACAAAAATCCAGCAGGGATTAAAGGAAGTTCAGACATATAAAGGGGCAGGAAACAACAAGGACCAATAAGTGGCATACTAGCCCTTTAAATTTCAGTGAGCTGGCGCACGCGCCCAAGGAGGCGGGGATGCATACGCCGGCAGGCAGGAAGAACAGAGGAGGCCCGGGGATGGCAGGGAAGGTAGCAGGCAGTGGGCTGGGCTCGATCACATAGCAGGATGCGAATCGCAGCGCAGACCGCGCCGGGCAGTGGGAAAGAAGTGTGTCCGCGGCCAGCATGTCTGACCGCGGCACGACTCCTAACATTCTTATTTATTTATCTGTCTATTTAATTAATGAGAAAATAAAAAATCACAAAAAAATAATTTTGTACCATTAGTTATCTGTTCACTGTAAGGAAATAAATGTTTTAGCTATTTATTTCTTTATTTATTTATTTATCTATTTAATGTGTTCATTTATTTTACGCACCTATTTATGTAATGTGTTTATTTTATTTATGTATTTATTTAGTTATTTAATCAATTAATGTGTTTATTTATGTATTTATTTAATTTATTTGTGCATGTATGGATTTTATTTATATATTTATTTATTTATCTCCCCTCAATATCAGACCCTCAGACCTTCTCTTTTGGCAGGTTTGGCCTGAAATGTACTTTTTACAGTAAAAAATAAATAAATAAAAAGCTGAATTCAGTGATCTCTGCCGTCCTCTTGAGGGCACCAGCAGACCTTAGTGCTGTCACATTCTCTTCGGAGTTCTGGCTCCGGGTGGAATCATTTCGAGATTTTAATCAATTTGGTTTGAATTCGGACGAACCCTAAGTCAATGAACTGGACCGGTTTTTCATGTAGTGAGGGGGAGGTTCTAGCCAGTAGACATGTGCAGAAGAAAAAAGTTCGTTTTTTTTCGTTTAGTTTTTTTCGTTGTTTATAAAATTTTCGATTCAGTAATATTTTCAGTTTTGATTTTCAGATACATTCGGTATTCGGGTGTCCAGGTTTCATTTTTTTTTCGGATACATTCGGTATTCGGGTGTCCAGTGGGATAATTTTTTCGGATACATTCGGTATTCGGGTGTCTGGGTTTGATTTTTTTCGGATACATTCGTATTCGGGTGGGTTTTTATTTTTTCGTATACATTCGGTATTCGGGTACATTTGGGTAAATCTTTTTTAAGCAGGGGACCATTATCGGGAGTGTGTGCAGGAAAAGAGGGCAGCCGCAGAGATCGGAACATTGGAAGTCAGGTAAGATAATGTAATTTGATGTGATTTATATTAATACATAATGTAATGTTGAATGAATGAATGAATGAGTAAATGAATGAATGAATAAATGAATGCTGTATGAATGAATGATGTGTCTGATCGTCAAATGTTTACATTTACACCGTACAGGATCATTAACATTATATTTTGATAGTTCAAACATATATGCACACGGCAATACCATATATGTTTATAAAAAAATTACGCTTTTTGGGGTAAAATGGCAAAAAGGGACAATTTTCGTTTTTATTTGGGAGGGGATTTTTCACTTTTTAATTTTAATTTTTACACTTTTTATGTCCCCATAGGGGACTATCTATAGAAATCGTTTGATTGCTAATACTGTGCAGTGCTATGCATAGGACATAGCACTGATCAGTATTATCGGCTATCTTCTGCTCTGGTCAACTCGATCTCAGACCAGAGCAGAAGACCCGAGGAGATGGCCGGGGGCAGGTGAGAGGACCTCCGTCCGCCAATACAGATGATCGGATCCCTGCGGCATCCCTGCGGCGATCCGATCATCTGTTTTAACATGCGCTTTGCTGCAGATGCTGTGATCTGTATTGATCACGGCATCTGAGGGATTAATGGCGGACATCACCAGCGGGCCCTCAGCTGCTGGTAGCAGCCGGGACCTGCAGTGTATGACGCGAACACCGCTCCAATGCTTGCGGTCATACACAGGATGTAAATGTAAGTTCTGGTGTGCTAAGTACCTCCGCACCAGGACGTACATTTACATCCATGGTCGTTAAGGTGTTAAAGGGGTACTCTGGCCCTAGACATCTTATCCTCTAACAAAAGGATAGGGGATAAGAAGTCTGATCGCAGGGGTCCTGCCACTGGGGACCCTCGCAATCTCGGACATCCGGTGCATCGAGCAAACTTTGCTCTGTGCCGGATGACTGGAGATGCGGGGTGGAAGCTGGTGAGGTCACAGCCACGCCCCCTCAATGCAAGTCTATGAGAGGGGCATGACATCCCTCAGGAGACCATCCTCCCCCTCATCAGGAGCATGCCCAGTCGTTGTAGGGAGGTCATAAGGGCACGTGGAGGCCACACACACTACTGAGCCTCATTGTGACTTGTATTAAGGACATTACATAAAGTTGGATCAGCCTGTAGTGGGGTTTTCCACTGTGATTTTGAGTGTGACTCCATATCCAGACCTCCATGGGTTGATACATTTGATTTCCATTGATAATTTTTGTGTGATTTTGTTGTCAGCGCATTCAACTATGTAAAGAGGAAAGGATTTCATACGATTAGTTCATTCAGATCTAGGATGTGTTATCTTAGTTTTCCCCTTATTTTTTTTAGCAGTGTATTACACCGCACACTAGCATACACCTAATACGATGTCATATAGACTGGCATTTATTTGCCACGGAATATATTTTTTAAATACATGTGACTTACATTAAATCTGATGGGTGAACATGGTAGATCACGGCAAAACGTTGCACTAAGGGGCTGGGGAATACCCATAGTGCACCAAGAAGCTCATTTACATATTATGAGTTTTATCCATTACTCGGGAATGGCGTAATCGATCTCAAAAGATAACCTGTGATAGAATCAGCATCACCCACACGTTTAACCTGTATAAGTAGGTTAATGCTCCAATCAGTTTCTCTTAACATTTATTGGCAAACGACCATAATGCCAAGGGCAACTTCCAATAATCGTAATGTTATATTGTAACCTAACCAAAAATATATATGTTCTTTCGAAAATCAAAGTTTAACATAGTCGATAACCTTTCTGAGAAGAGTCCACTGTGTGCTAGATAGCCAAACTGCACTCTACTTGTCAGATACGTATTTGTTCAGAAGTATTAACCCTTTCTATTACACCAATAATTATTCTAAAATTTAATTGTTTTAAACAGGAAAATCCTTAAAGCATGTACTCCACCCCTAGACATCGTATCCTTTGAATAGGGGATGAGATGTCTGGGACTCCCGCTATCCTAGAGTTCTTAAAATTATGTTCAGAGCGCTGGGTTCCTGCAGCCGTGGTTGTGACATCAAGCCACACCTCCTACATTCATGTCTATGGGAGGGGGCGTGACGGTCCTCATGCCCTCTCACAATGACACAAATGGAGGCGGCATGGCATCACTACCACAGCCACCCGAACCCAGGTTTTTGAACATGATGTTCAGAATTCGGGGTGCCAGCGGCCGAACAGACCCCCCGCCGCTTGGGCGGAGTATTCTTTAAGTGCATTAACAATCTACTTCACATGTTTAAACGGAAAAAAAAACATCCTCCCCTTTTACAGGCCCACTGACCTGAGCACTGCAACCAAGGCCGTATCTGTCATGAGGCGAGAAGAGTATCTTGCCTCAGGCGGTAGTTTTAAGAGTTGCTGAGGGGCGCCATGTTCCATGAAGTGGCCAAAAATTATTCCATCTGGCATCATATGTTACGCACCACTGGTTCCATGGACCCCAGGACCTGCAAATGGAGACAGATGTGGAATAAAAGGTAGTCAGGACTAGGAATTCTTTAACTATTTGGTAACTGTATGGCTACAATATAGAGGTATACAGTTCTGTTGGCTGGTACTGTTATATGCTGTAGATTTTTTGCAAGCAAAATTTTCTGATCCTTCCCATTAAAGGCACCAGAAAAGCTAGAATCAGTCCTGTGTGCAACATACGTAACACGTACATTGTTTAGAAAGTGCGTCCCCGCTGTATTTAACATGGCCCCAGCAACAACCTCTAAATCCACTGATAGATTTAACAGTCCTTTGGCTGAAATATGTACCCCCGCGATCCCCCTGCTGCACCCGGCGTTCGTCCAGAGTGTCAGGTGCAGCGCCGGTGGCTCGTGATGTCACGGCCACGCCCCCTCAATGCAAGTCTATGGGAGGGGGCATCATGCCCCCTCCCATAGACTTGGATTGAGGGGGCGTGGCTGTGACGGCACGAGCAGGACGTAGCCATGACGTCACAAGCCTCCGGCGCTGCATCCGACGCTCTGAACGAACGCCCAGTGCAGCAGGGAGATTGCGGGGGTCCCGAAGTTCGCTCTGTGCACCGGATGTCTGGGGTGCCACAGCCGTTCATGGCGGCGGGAACGCCACAATCAGACATCTTACCCCCCTATCCTTCGGATAGGGGATAAGATGTCTAGGGGCAGAGTACCCCTTTAATTAATATTTAAAAATAATGTATTTATTTTATTTCATATTTTTATTAATATTATTAAATTTATTTCATTAATTATTTTTTACGTGTCCGTTTTTATCTACACTGAGGAACTGGAAACAATGAAAGGAGAATGTGTTGAAAATGTAGGACATTGTGTTAGGATGAATGTCATTTCTAATTACCGCTGCTAATATCTTGTAATGTCAGATGAGACTTTCTTGAGATTTCAATTAGAGCCGTCATCAATGATGGTAGTAATATGATTTATGAGTTAATAATGGACATGGCCAGATTGCATTGTGAATGTTTGGATCATTACTCCTGATTAGAATATAGAAGCCGGTCACATTGATTCTCAGGAGAGTTCCTTAGCTAGAAGACTTCTCTCAGTACCCCCCATTTATATCTTATTAAGTAAGGGAGTTCTCAAGAAAGATGGGAGGACAGGTCATATTTCTAACATTAGATGTGATGAGAAAAGATGAGTATCGTGGATCGATCAGTGAAGATCAAAGAATACAACTAAAATATAGAGACGAGTACATCCTTAGTAACAAGATCAAATAAATACATAGATATAAGATAGATAGATAGGAGATAGATAGATATGAGATAGATAGATATGAGATAGATAGATATGAGATAGATATGAGGGAGATAGATAGATATGAGAGATAGATAGATATGAGAGATAGATAGATATGAGAGATAGATAGATATGAGATAGATAGATAGATAGATATGAGATAGATAGAAAGATAGATATGAGATAGATAGATATGAGATAGATAGATATGAGGGAGATAGATAGATATGAGATAGATAGATAGATAGATATGAGATAGATAGATATGAGATAGATAGATATGAGATAGATAGATATGAGATAGATAGATATGAGATAGATAGATATGAGATAGATAGATATGAGATAGATAGATAGATGGATAGATAGATATGAGATAGATAGATAGATATGAGATAGATAGATAGATGTGAGATAGATAGATAGATATGAGATAGATAGATATGAGATATATATGAGATAGATATGAGATATATATGAGATAGAGATAAAATAGATATGAGATAGATAGAAAGATATGAGATAGATAGATATGAGAGATAGATATGAGAGATAGATATGAGAGATAGATATGAGAGATAGATATGAGAGATAGATATGAGAGATAGATAGATATGAGATAGATAGATATGAGATAGATAGATATGAGATAGATAGATATGAGATAGATAGATATGAGAGATAGATATGAGAGATAGATATGAGAGATAGATATGAGAGATAGATATGAGATAGATAGATATGAGATAGATAGATATGAGATAGATAGATATGAGATAGATAGATAGATATGAGATAGATAGATATGAGATAGATAGATATGAGATAGATATGAGATAGATAGATATGAGATAGATAGATATGAGATAGATAGATATGAGATAGATAGATATGAGATAGATAGGAGATAGATTGATAGATAGATATGAGATAGATAGATATGAGATAGATAGATATGAGATAGATAGATATGAGATAGATAGATATGAGATAGATAGATAGATATGAGATAGATAGATATTAGATAGATAGATATGAGATAGATAGGAGATAGATAGATAGATAGATATGAGATAGATGGATATGAGATAGATAGATATGAGATAGATATGAGATAGATAGATCGATATGAGATAGATAGATATGAGATAGATAGATAGATATGAGATAGATAGATCGATATGAGATAGATAGATATGAGATAGATAGATAGATATGAGATAGATAGGAGATAGATTGATGGATAGATATGAGATAGATATGAGATAGATATGAGATAGATATGAGATAGATAGATAGATATGAGATAGATAGATATGAGATAGATATGAGATAGATAGATATGAGATAGATAGATAGATATGAGATAGAGATGAGATAGATTGATGGATAGATATGAGATAGATAGATAGATAGATATGAGATAGATAGATAGATAGATATGAGATAGAGATGAGATAGATATATAGTATTGGAAGGGTTAAGATTTTTAAAGAAGTACTCTGGGATAGAAAAACGTATCGCTTATCCTAAGGACAGAGGATAAGTGTTAGATTGTGAGGGGGTCTGACCGCTGGGGTCCTCCGAACTCTCCTCCTAAATGGGGACCAACATGCCCCCTCAGTGCAGCTTTATGGCAGAGCAGGCGGTTCCCAAGTGCAGCGCTCCAGCTCTCCCATAGAGCTGTATTGAGGGGTCATGTTGTCCGCCGCTTTAGGCAGTGGTGAACACGCCCCATTCAGGAGGAGAGCTGGGGCGCCATACTGGAGATCGGAGGTGGGCCTAGCGGGCGGACCCCTTATGATCTGACACTTATGCCATAGCCTTAGGAAAGGGGATACGTATTTATATACCTGAGATCTCCTTTAAATATAAGTCATTTACAAATCTGTATAACTTTCTGGCTCCAGTAGATTTTAAATTTTTTTTTTTTTTACTTCCGGAGTACCCCTTTAAATGTCAACTGTGAATGTTGGTGAGAATTAGCTTTCAGCAATGAAGCGACATTCTCTTTGATTTATTCAGGAAGAGACACCCTTTGAAACATAAGACGTCTGTGAAAGGTGGAAATTGTTTTGCACT
Organism: Hyla sarda; assembly: GCF_029499605.1. Taxonomy (NCBI): domain Eukaryota; kingdom Metazoa; phylum Chordata; class Amphibia; order Anura; family Hylidae; genus Hyla; species Hyla sarda. Next base: position 10,763,699 of record NC_079201.1, on the reverse strand, counting down.
TTTACCGCTGTGAGAACGATAGCTGTTCACTTGTTTTGCAAAATATCACTGGAGTGTATACAGAAACATTGGATATTCTTACTGGTTTGTTTGTTTTCATCCTTAAACTCCTCAGATTACTTAACACTTCTTTTCACCTACTTAGAGGCCCCGCTCATTAATGTTCTTAAGTGTATAAAACATGTGCGCACTCCTGCCGGGTATTATAGATTCTTATATTGTCTTTTACAACAAAACACATTATTAGAATGCAAATAGAAATAAATGTAAGATTTAGAAATAAGGGTTTTGACTTTATCTATGATATGTGGATTTACCCCACCCCCTTCGCTTGCCCTGAGTAGGTAGGATCCACCTGTAGGTAGCTTGAACAGGGTGGACTCCTTGCAGGTAGTTTTTTCCCTTTAAGTAGAACCCCCTGTAGGTAGTTTCCCTCCCATGTAGGTAGGACCCCCTGTAGGTAGCTTTCCCCCTGTAGATAGGACCTCTCTGCAGGTAGTTAAATAGTTTGCGCCCTGTAGGTAGTTTCCCTCCTATGTAGGTAGGACCCCCCCTATAGGTAGTTTTCTCCCCTGTAGGTAGGACCCCCTTTAGGTGGCTTTCCCCCTGTAGGTAGGACCTCTCTGCAGGTGGTTGAACAGTTTGCTCCCTGTAGTTAGTTTCCCTCCCATGTAGGTAGGACCCCCTGTAGGTAGTTTTCTCACCTGTATGTAGGACCCCCTGTAGGTAGTTTTCTCACCTGTAGGTAGGACCCCCTGTAGGTAGCTTTCCCCCTGTAGGTAGGACCACTCTGCAGGTAGTTGAACAATTTGCTTACTGTAGGTAGTTTCCCTCCCATGTAGGTAGTTTTCTCCTTGTAGGTAGGACCTCTCTGCAGGTGGTTAAACAGTTTGCTCCCTGTAGGTAGTTTCCCTCCCATGTAGGTAGGACCCCCTGTAGGTAGTTTTCTCCCCTGTAGGTAGCTTTCCCCTGTAGGTAGGACCTCTCTGCAGGTAGTTAAATAGTTTGCTCCATGTAGGTAGCCCCCCCCCCCCTTGTGGGAAAACCCCTGTAGGTAGTTTACCCCCACCCCTTCCTGTAGTTTGTACCCCTCTGTGAGGCACATATATATATATATATATATATATATATATATATATATATATGGTTCATTCTGTCTGCTACCCCGTTCTGTATAACTGTAGCTCCATTCCGCTTCCCCCTTCTCCGGTGTGCTGACTGCTTTCCCAGTTGAGCACCTGATAATACTTGTGACACTGCTTCCTCCATAGCGTTACACCAAAATTTCATTTAAAAAACCAAACATAATCACAACATACTGATTATAGAAATCAAACATTATTAAACATCAAAGCTTTTTTATATCACTTTCAGAAATATAAATGTGATGGAAATTGTATAACAATCAACTCTAAAATTCCAAAAAGTTATCATTAATTATAAATATCAATATTTGTTGGAAATTAATTCAAATTTAAATACAATTAATCTAAATTTAAACCCTTTTCTTTCCTTATTAAACACATTTGTCATAGACCTCCATAAAAAATAATTCTCGTTAAATCTTGGAATTAAATATTCTTATCTTTTCTTATTAGAAACTTTATACAGCTAATTCTGGTAATTTTTATTCTTGACAATAATTCAAATATTGTCTTATTCTGCGTCTCTTTGTATCAGACTTGAACCTGTCCTGCGACATTATTACACTATAACTAGAACATTAAAACCACTGACAGGTTAAGTGAAAAACATTGATTATCTCGTCACAATGGCGCCTGTCAAGGAGTAGAATATATTTGGCAAGCGAGTGAAGAATCGGTTCTTGTTCATGTTTTGGAAATAAGAAAATGGGAAAGCATCTGCCCAATATTGTGTTAGGCCTCGTTCACACGGTGGAATTTCTGCCGCATGCGCAGTGTAGTAGAATCCCATTTAAAAAAAAGGGACTCTGCTGCGATGGAATTTTCAAGCTGACTTTTTCCCTCGGATTCCTCTTGGATATTCTGATTCAAGCCTCCGCAGAAAGAAATGACACGCCAATTCTTTCTGCGCAATCTGCCCGGTCCTAGGGCCGGTACCCACTGTGTGTGGAATGTCAGCCTGGAAAATTTCCAGCCGGACATTCCGCCATGTGAACATAACCTTAGGCTTCCCTGTCAGGTCAGAACATCTAAATAATGGCCCAAGGCAGTGTACAGGTATGAAGATGGAAGACCCGTTTTATTTTACTAAGGTGCTAAAACAACAACAACTATAAAGAAGTAAAAGTCAATCTGTTGAATAAATGCACATGGTTCCAAATGGCCGCTGCGCTCATCCCATAAGAGATTTCGAACTGTGACAAAATCAGTCTCTGTTTTCTTCTTATATGTGGCTAGTGTTGATTCTTTCCAACATGTATTCCTTGTGTTCTAACAAGCATCTGACTATTAGCGTGTGAAATAAGTATTGAACCCATCCCCGTTTTTCTGACAAAATATATTTCTAAGGGTGTTATTGACATGAAATTTTCATTAGATGTTGGTAACAGCCAAAGTAATCCATACATACAAAGAAACCAAAACACATAAAACCAGAAATTAAAGGGGTACTCCATGGAAAACATCTTATCCCCTATCCAAAGGATGTAAGATCGCGGAGGCCCCGCCGCTGGGGACTACCGCGATCTCTGCTGCGACACCCCTGTCATTCGGTGCACGGAGCGAACGCCGCTTTGTGCCCAATGACTGGCGATGCCATCCGTCACGCCCCTTCCTATAGACATGAATGGAGGGGGCATGGCTTCCATGTTCCGGACCCCGCCCCTGGCAGCCTGCTGATCACAGGGGTCCATCTGCTGTATAGTGGATAAGATTTATTCAGTGAAGTACCCCTTTAAGTTATTAGCAACAATGTGAAAGGACACTATGAAAAAGTACTGAACACAAGAAAGGGAGGTGCAAAAAGGCCTGAAAAGCCAAGAGAACAGCTGAAATATATCAGTAATTATAAAGCAGTCAAGCCCCTGGTCAGCAAATTAAAACCAGCTGGTTCAGTCCAAACTGATTGCTACAAAAAGGTCCCCTGTACTGTATCCTTAAGAAAGGATATGCAGAGTAATCAGGTGACCCTGATTGCCCAATGGGAGCCCCCAAATTGCCCTGAATATAGTGTAGGGGGGGGGGGGAGTTGCCCCAGTTTAGTTTAAGTTCAGTCAGAGACTAGTTTCAGTCACTGATGTGTGCAGAGCTCCATGTTAGCTGCAGTGAGGTAAGGAGTTGGAAGTGTGAGGTGATTCCAAGGGAAGCCTGAAGAAAAGCTCTTCATCAACTCAACACCGTACAGGATTTGGTGAATCCCTGGCAGTGTCGGTGAAATTGGACGTTAGCAGAACCCTACTCAGCATGGGATCTCTCTTATTCTCTAAGTCTCAAGTCTATCTAATTCAAGTGGGTGAAAAGCACCATAAGTCCCAGCAAGGCAACAGGGGTTACACTGCATCTCTTTTACTCTGCTCCATACTGCAAGTGTTGTACCATCTACTGCTGCCTCAGTAAAGACAGTTATCTGTAACCTGGCGTCGGTGTGTTGATTGCCCCGTGCCTGGCCCAGGAGAAGCTGTCCCCACCTCGGACCGTGTATAGGCTAATGATGTCCTGGCATCACCACCTGACAAATCCATCTTGCACCCCCGTGTCACCACACTTATGGTGCCATAATACGGAGGTGGGAAGACAACCATTTTACCATAAATTTGCCTCCACCAGGTGCTCCTCACAAGATTGCCGAGTTAGAAGAATAATCAGAAGAGTTGTCCGAGAGTCAAGGACACTATTGGAGAGCTTTAAAAAGACCTGGAATTAGCAGGTACTGTTGTCTCCAAGAAACAGAATTTAGTGAGAGAAATGGTGACGTGCCCAATACGTATTTCTCCCGCTGTATATTAATAGTAACACTTAGTATAGGTACAAGCAACAAAACATAATATTGCACAGACCAGAACATTTTCTTTTCGAGATGAATAAGTATCAGCAAGAGACATTATGTGTAACACTCTCTGCACTAAAATGTTTGGAAAATATCCATTGACCATCGTGAAGTGGTGATTATCAACATGTACTTTGTCTTATTATCTGATATCCGAAAACCTTAACAAGAGAACATTCAATACTTCACATTTGTTTATAAAGACTGTTTCTAAAATTTTTCCCTGGTAAGGAATGGCTCACAAAAAGCCCAGTCAGCTCCACCGCTATAATCACAGAATTAGGACCAAATCGGAACATTCTAAAGCTTCTTGTCTTGAAATGTGGACCAGTCAACTCTTCCATTAAGTGTCAGTGCAGTGTCAAAGGTCTCTGCACACTGAAGCTTGGTAATGGCCGGAGGGGGAGACGGAAATAATTGACATAATATTCAGAGGGTTTTGGAATTATTTTTAAACAAGAATTTTATGCCGGCTTGTTGCCTGGTCAGCAAAACCTGTAATTTAATTTTTAATGAACTGACACAAAAGAAAATAATGCCTCCAGTATTTGGCTTGTAAAAGGCAACTGTGTTTTATTACAGCGTGCATGAAATACAATGCCTCTAATATCAGCATACAGTCATGGCCGTAAATGTTGGCACCCCTGAAATATTTCAAGAAAATTAAGTATTTCTCACAGAAAAGGATTGCAGTAACACATGTTTTGCTATACACATGTTTATTCCCTTTGTGTGTATTGGAACTAAACCAAAAAAGGGAGGAAAAAAAGCAAATTGGACATAATGTCACCAAACTCCAAAAATGGGCTGGACAAAATTATTGGCACCCTTTCAAAATTGTGTATAAATAAGATTGTTTCAAGCATGTGATGCTCCTTTATACTCACCTGGGGGCAAGTAACAGGTGAGGGCAATATAAAAATCACACCTGAAAGCAGATAAAAAGGAGAGAAGTTCACTTAGTCTTTGCATTGTGTGTCTGTGTGTGCCACACTAAGCATGGACAACAGAAAGAGGAGAAGAGAACTGTGAGGACTTGAGAACCAAAATTGTGGAAAAAGATCAACAATCTCAAGGTTCCAAGTCTATCTCCAGAGATCGAGATTTGCCTTCGTCTATAGTGCGCAACATTATCAAGAAGTTTGCAACCCATGGCACTGGAGCTAATCTCCCTGGGCATGGACGGAAGAGTAAATTTATGAAAAGTGTCTACGCAGGATAGTCTGGATGGTGGATAAGCAGCCCCAAACAAGTTCCAAAGATATTCAAGCTGTCCTGCAGGCTCAGGGAGCATCAGTGTCAGCGCGAACTATCCGGCGACATTTAAATGAAATGAAACGCTATGGAGGAGACCCAGGAGGACCCCACTATGGAGGAGACCCAGGAGGACCCCACTATGGAGGAGACCCAGGAGGACCCCACTATGGAGGAGACCCAGGAGGACCCCACTGCTGACACAGAGACATAAAAAAGCAAGACTACATTTTGCTAAAATGAACTTGAGTAACCAAAATCCTTCTGGGAAAATGTCTTGTGGAAAGATGAGACCAAGATAGAGCTTTTTGGTAAAGCACATCATTCTACTGTTTACAAAAAACAGAATGAGGCCTACAAAGAAAAGAACACAGCACCTACAGTGAAATATGGTGGAGGTTCAATGATGTTTTTGGGTTCTTTTGCTGCCTCTGGCACTGGGTGCCTTGAATGTGTACAAGGCATCATGAAATCTGAGGATTACCAACAGATTATGGGTCGCACAGCCCAGTGTAAGAAAGATGGGTTTGTGTCCAAGATCTTGGGTCTTCCAGCAGGACAAGGACCCCAAACATACGTCAAAAAGCCCCCAGAAATGGATGGCAACAAAGCGCTGGAGAGTTCTGAAGTGTCAGCAATGAGTCCAGATCTAAATCCCATTTAACACCTGTGGAGAGATCTTATAATTGCTGTTGGGAAAAGGCGCCTTCCAATAAGAGAGACCGGGAGCAGTTTGTAAAGGAAGAGTGGTCCAACATTCCGGCTGAGAGGTGCAAGAAGCTTATTGATGGTTATAGGAAGCGACTGATTTCAGTTATTTTTTCCAAAGGGTGTGCAACCAAATATTAAGTTAAGGGCGCCAATTATTTTGTTCAGCCCATTTTTGGAGTATGGTGACATTATGTCCAATTTGCTTTTTTTCCTCTCTTTTTTTGGTTTAGTTCCAATACACACAAAGGGAATAAACATGTGTATAGCAAAACATGTGTTACTGCAATCATTTTCTGTGAGAAATACTTCATTTTCTTGAAAAATGTCACCATTCAACACTACTTACGGCTATGTTCACCATTCAAAACTACTTACGGCTATGTTCACACAGGTTTACTGTAACATCTTGCTGGGCTATGGCTGTATAATGTATACAGTGAAGAGAGTAATACTTACCATCTCATTGCTGGTCGGGGCCTTGTCTTGTCTTGTGTAGCCCCGTCTCCTGCAATGAGGGAGGCAGAGCTACATAAGAAGAGGCTTGGACCAGTGACATCATGACAAGTATCACTCTCTTCCCTGTATACATTATACAGCCATATAGATGGCTGTATAATGCATACAGCCCCCAAGGAGCTAACTAGCGCTGCTCAACAGTGCTAATTAACTCCTTCCTTGCTAAACTAAGCTGTACTCGCAACTGTCAGCTGCAAGTGCAGCCCTGACATTGACAGGTTCATGCCAGGCTAACTAGACAAAGTTTGAAAGCTCGGGGAGCTGAGAATCCCCCAAGGCTCCCCCAGTTCAGATCCAATACGGGTCTGGGGGGCTCGGCTCTCTCAACTTTAATCTTTACCTATTGATCAATGATGCTGCACTAAGGTGCTATTTACATATATAACATGATTAACACCTGGTTTAGGAATTACTTAATTTTTTTTATACAGATTCGGTAATTTCGTGAAGCACAGCGTTACCGCATCACTAGTGTAGAGGTGGTGCCGCACATCCAGCACTTACCATACAGATCTCTGGATTTGATTTAAAGTGACTTATAAATGCTTTCTTAATAATATTTCACCCAGCGCAGTAGGGAGGTTTTTCTGGCTTAATTTTTTTTGCTATGTTTCTGCAGTTATCACTTATTATTCTTAATTCAGGCAATTTTGCACTCATCCATTATTTTATGATTAGCTGAATTTTTTTAAATGCATGAATAGCTTAAATTAGGGTACATAACCCATGCCCAGACTCTGATATGGAAATACGTCACTGCATAACTAGCCATTGACATGTATAGGTTGGGCTAGTCAGCTTTATTCACACTCAATGTGGGGAATTTATTATGCCTCCACCTAACGTAAACTGCCTAATTTTGCATAATAATTCTGCTACTTTAAGGCAGTTTACATCATGCTCACCGAGTGGTTGACAGGTTGGAGACCACTTTTTCTAAAAGAGCTCTAATTCTCTAACTGCTGAAGAGGTTAAAGGGGTACTCCGTCGGAAAACATCTTATCCCCTATGCAAAGGATAGGGGATAAGATGTCTGATCACGGGGTACCTCCACTGGGGACCCCCACGATCTCTGGTCCGGCAGAGGCGGCCTCCAGGACACGGAAGCTTGGAGCCTCCGTGTTCTTAATGTCATGCCAGTCCCAAAGACATGAATGGAGGGGGCGTCGCGGCTGTAGACCCCAGTCATCCGGCACGGAGGGGAGTTCGCTCCGTGCACCGGATGACTGGGGTGCCGCAGCAGAAATCACAGTGGTCCCCAGTGGCGGGACCCCCCACAATTAGACATCTTATCCCCTATCCTTTGGATAGGGGATAAGATGTTTTCAGCAGAGTGCCCCTTTAAGAATTGTGTGAGAATCTGATCTAGTTTTAGGTCAAATTTATGCAGAAATCTAGAAGATGCTAAAAGGTTCACAACCGTTCAGTCTTCATCGTACATCATATCAGTGATGCTGAATTGGCTTGTGGTGGTGCTGTTGCTATATCGGTCCTTGTTTTCTATGCAGTGGAGATACAATATATCAACATATCACCTGTCAGCCTTGTGATCTTAGAATATTTTTACTATTTTGCTGCGTCGAGTGGTCTGATGGTTTGCTGTAGGGATTGGACTGATATTGGGCGGATTCTTCAAAAGGTCTGAGATGGTGATGAATTCCTGATGAGCTGTCAATGCCTCTTCCTCAGACACGTTATTTGCTTTTATGTTGTACAGTATTAGGTTATCATGTAACTTAAAAGGAGGAATAATAAATACAACCACAGTAACAAAAAAAGAAACCAAAAAATGGGTACAGAAAATGACAAAGAATGTATCCAATTATATAATAAACAAGTATTGTTTTATTATATAATCATATATATATATATATATATATATATATATATATATATATATATATATATATATATATATATATATATATATATATAAAAACATACACCCACCGTGGATCTGCCACTGGTTGACATGCAGCCTCCATTTTTCTAGTGTAGGGAATGATCCCGACCCCGTCTGGTAAAAAAAAAGTAGACAAGTAAAACTTCTAACAAGGCTCTATACTCAAAAAATGTAGCAATAAGCAAAAGTCTTCAACCATAAAACCACTGACTTTACTGTTGTCTGACCTATCTCCTTCCTGGACATGGACATGGCCACCCATGGTTCATTGATGCATGTGATGACCTCTAAGTGTTCACTTAGCCTTAGTAAGCAATTTGTTCTATGGTTATTCCTGTTTGGGGTCGGACTAGATGGATTAGTCATTGCTCCGTGAGGAGAATTGGCTAATCCATCTGGTCCAATCTCAAATTGGAATAACCATAGAACAAATTGCTTACTAAGGCTAGGTCCACACTGTATTGGCACCCGGTCCCAGCCGCCACAGCACTTCTCTGAACTGCAGATGTCATGTGACATCATCGCTCAGCCAATCACTGACTATGGTGAGAAATCTCTATACCCAGTGATTGGCTGAGTGATGATGTGATGGGGCATCTGCAACTTGATAAAGTGCTATGGCGGCTGGGACCGGGTGCCAATATTAGAGGCTAGGAGGGAGGGAGGGAAGTGAGTAGAAGCTTTTTTTTTTTTTTTCTTAATGTGTAGTCTTGGCAAATAAATTAAGTATAAAATAAAAGTTTTCACTGGACAACACCTTTAAGGCTTTCGTTAGACATAGTTGTAAACTGTAACAGAGGGCTTCAATGGCCTGAACTAAGTCAATGAATAAAGTGGCATGGGGGATCAAGGGGCAATATGAAGTGGCACAGTGAGGGATCAAGAGGGGGAATATGAAGTGGCACAGTGGGGGATCAAGGGGGAATATGAAGTGGCACAGTGGGGGATCAAGGGGGGGAATATGAAGTGGCACAGTGGGGAATCAAGAGGGGGAATATGAAGTGGCACAGTGGGGAATCAAGAGGGGGAATATGAAGTGGCACAGTGGGGGATCAAGAGGGGGAATATGAAGTGGCACAGTGGGGGATCAAGGGGGAATATGAAGTGGCACAGTGGGGGATCAAGAGGGGGAATATGAAGTGGCACAGTCGGGGATCAAGGGGTAATATGAAGTGGCACAGTGGGGGATCAAGGGGGAAAATATGAAGTGGCACAGTGGGGAATCAAGAGGGGGAATATGAAGTGGCATAGTGGGGGATCAAGGGGGAATATGAAGTGGCACAGTGAGGGATCAAGAGGGGGAATATGAAGTGGCACAGTGGGGGATCAAGGGGGAAAATATGAAGTGGCACAGTGGGGGATCAAGGGGGAAAATATGAAGTGGCACAGTGGGGGATCAAGGGGGAAAATATGAAGTGGCACAGTGGGGGATCAAGGGGGAAAATATGAAGTGGCACAGTGGGGAATCAAGAGGCGGAATATGAAGTGGCACAGTGGGGAATCAAGAGGGGGAATATGAAGTGGCAAGTATCAAGGGGGATGGGGCATGTATTGGCACAGGAGGGGATCAATTGGGAAAATAAAGTGACATAAGGGGTGAAGAAGTGAGTGATGTAGTGTCACAGGGGATGATCTAGGTCGGGGGGGGGGGGGGGATAAAATGGCTCAGAGAGGTAGCAGCCACATTTGTAATGATATTGGTGTTACGTTGTACATTGTAGGACACATGCAATTGGTGGTACAGCAAAAAGTATGTCATCAGATTTTGCACGTCTAAAAAATGGGGCATTACCATGAAAAGTTTGCAAAACTACAACTCCCAGGAGTCCCATGGATTAGAAAACAGTGGGCTAGAAAAACGTTAAGATGGTAATTCAACACATACACTTTATACACAATAATTACAATTACACACACACACAATTTATATCAAATTCTCCACACAAACATTTGTCAGTGACAAGGCAGAATATATTCACCACCCAGGCATGGCCGAATTATGGCCCAAAATGTGCACATAAAATCAGATACGCCAGCAAATATACAACACTTTAAAAGATTAAGATAAAAAAAAAACTATTTTGGTCTCTCCATCTTCTCATGTGAGACAACCTTGAGGAAGCTAAACCACACTGTAGCCAAGTCCAATGTTTACAGCTCGTAACGCCGGCTCATATGGTCCCCCAATTAGAAGCATAATGGAGAGAGATTACACAAAACGTATAGATTGCGGCGGTACAGGAGAAAGCGCTGCAGGAGACAGAGTAGGCACAAACATAAACAGTATTTTTCTCTTTGCCTTTTAAATTGCCTTTATTATTCTGTCAATTTGGACGAATCTGAGACAAATGTATCCAAAAAACAGGGTGTAGATGATACAATGTAGGAAACAATGTATACAGTGTTGTGTGGAGCAAACAAATATAGTACCTAGAGGAGCGAAATTCGCTGTGCCGGATAAATAGGGACGCGGTGCCGGGTGACGTCATACCCTCCCTCTCTGGAAGTCTATAGGAAGGGGCGTGAATGCTGCCGCACCACCTCTCATAGACTTGCATTAAGGGGGCGTGGCCTGACGTCACGAGCCTCCAGCGCCACAGCCGACATTCTAATGGAACACCAGGTGCTGCAGGGAGATCACGGGGGTCCCAGCGGTGGGACCCCCATGATCAGACATCTTATCCCCTATCCTTTGGATAGGGGATAAGATGTCTAGGGGCGGAGTACCCCTATAAGTATTCATCCCCTTAGACTTTTCTCCATTTTGTCATGGTATTGGGGATACAATGTAATGTACTGGAGATCCCCTTCAAATCTACAGTGATCCCTCAACATACGATGGTAATCCGTTCCAAACGGACCATCGTTTGTTGAAACCATTGTATGTTGAGGGATCCGTGCAATGTAAAGTATAGGACAGTAGTCTACAACCTGCGGACCTCCAGATGTTGCAAAACTACAACACCCAGCATGCCCGGACAGCCGTTGGCTGTCCGGGCATGCTGGGAGTTGTAGCTTTGCAACATCTGGGAGGTCCGCAGGTTGAAGACCACTGGTAGATGAAGTTGTACTCACCTGTCCCCGCAGCTCCGGACCGTCACCGCTGCCCTGGATGTCGCCTTCCATCGCTGTCGCCGCATCCCCGAGGTGTGCCCGACTCTCCGGCAAGGCCTCTGCTTCCCCGGCATCCTCGCTCTCCGTTGCCGCCATCACGTTGCTACGCATGGCGCTCCTATTGGATGACGGGACGGCGTGCGCAGAGACGTGATGACGATGATGGAGAGCGCTGACGATGCAGAGGATCCAGAAGAGGACGCGCCAGAGCCCCGAGGACAGGTAAGTGATCGTCAGCGGACCACACGGGGCACTGTAAACGGCTATCCGGTGGCAGCTGAAGCAGTCTGCACTGCCCGATAGCCGTTTATGCGATGGCCCCGACATACAAAAGCATCGGATGTTGATGCTGCCTCTGAGAGACCATCGCATGTTGAAATTATCATAGGTCGGGGGGGGGGGGGGGGATAAAATGTTTAGCAGCGAAGTACCCCTTTAAGACAGAGGTGTGTCCTCCATTAACCCTCACTGACACAAGTAGCACAACATTCCTGAAATATCTGATGTGCTGAAATACTTCTTATATACAGTATATTTTTGTAACTTTTCTATACCGTTTGTTTACAAAGTGCTGTTAGACAGTTACATATTGCATCTAATATTCCTTTAATGTTTTTTCTACTTAATAACACCTTCCTACATTTACAGAATGGTCTGTGAAGCTATTATATAATTGCAGCTCCTCGGATTACATTCCGTATTACGCAGTGATTTTAAATTACAATAGAAAATTTACCAGAGGCAAAATTGCCCATGTTCATCAAAAATACTTCTCCGCACCCATTAAATTATTTTTTATGGGCGCAATACAATTGTAGTAATAGACATTAGAGAGCAGAATCCGTTTGTCAATTAACATATCCATATCTGTGGGGCCTAATTCAGACCATCCCGATATTATCTTCATTGTTCTTACAATATTACAAAAATTCAATAAAAAAAGGCTTCTCTGTTTGCTAGGAACAGAGAATACAATCAAGTCAATTTTTAATTTATGTATAATTACAATACTAATATCTACTCGTCTAGAGTAGCGACTAGGTACGGGCTATTTTCTGTGTGTGTATATACCGGTACTTGTTTAGAACTAGATAAATGTGTAGGAGACAAAATACATGGTTATATCATATTCAAACCTGGCAAAAAATGCCATGATCCAGTCAATTGGTCCCGGCATGTTTCCCTAAAAAGTTTCATCAGGGGACCCCAATGACAACTTTTTGCAGTGTTCCTGCAGCAGTTGCAAAGCTATACTCACAGCGTGCATGCGGAGAGTTGTAGGAGGCACCCTGCCCTATTGTATCACATAAAGATACCCATCAACCTACATATGTTGGGTGAATCAAAACAACGCATGATGCATAACAAGTAATCACACCTTATCTGAGCATTATAGAAGATGCCAAGTATAAGTGCTGCTGATAAAACAAGCAGGGGTGCATGCTTGTTGTTATATGATTCTGTAAGTTTGGGTCACAAAGCCCCCAATAAGATAAGGACACAATTATATGGGTGTAGAAGTCCACCCATAAAATGCTTGTGTAAAGTTGGCATAAACATAATTAACCCCTTAAGGACTCAGGGTTTTTCAGTTTTTGCATTTTTGTTTTTTCCTCCTTACCTTTTAAAAAATCATAACCCTTTCAACTTTCCACCTCAAAGTTCCATATTATGGCTTATTTTTTGCGCCACCAATTCTACTTTGCAGTGACATCAGTCATTTTACCCAAAAATCCATGGCAAAACGGAAAAAAAAAAATCATTGTGCGACAAAATCGTAGAAAAAAACGCTATTTTGTAACTTTTGGAGGCTTCTGTTACTACGCAGCGCATATTTTGGTAAAAATGACACCTTATTATTCTGTGGGTCCATACGGTTAAAATGATACCCTACTTATATAGGTTTGATTTTGTCGTACTTCTGGAAAAAAAAATAAGGAAAAAAAACTTGTTTTTATTGGTATGATTTTTGTTTTGATCGGACTTTCTGATCACTTTTTATTCATTTTTTAATGGTATAAAAAGTGACCAAAATACGCTTTTTTGGACTTTGGAATTTTTTTGCGCGTACGCCATTGACCGTGCGGTTTAATTAATGATATATTTTTATAGTTCGGACATTTACGCACGCGGCGATACCATATATGTTTTTATTTATTTACATTGTTTATTTTATTTATGGGAGGTGATTCAAACTTTTATTAGGGAAGGGGTTAAATGACCTTTATTAACACTTTTTTTTTACTTTTATTTTGCAGTGTTATAGGTCCCATAGAGACCTATAACACTGCACACGCTGATCATTGTTATCCCATAGGGACCTATAACACTGCACACACTGATCATTGTTATCCCATAGGGACCTATAACACTGCACACACTGATCTGTTACGCTGATCTCTGGCGTGTATTAACACGCCTTTGATCAGTTTTATCGGCACTTGATTGCTCCTGCCTGGATCTCAGGCACGGAGCAGTCATTCGCCGATCGGAGGAGGCAGGTAAGGGCCCTCCCGGTGTCCTGTAAGCTGTTCAGGATGCCGGGATTTCACCGCGGTGGTCCCGAACAGCCCAACTGAGTAGCCGCGATACTTTCACTTTCGCTTCAGACACGGCAGTCAGCTTTGATCGCCGTGTCTAAAGGGTTAATACAGGGCATCACCGCGATCAGTGATGTCCTGTATTAGCCGCGGGTCCCGGTCGTTGATGGCCGCCGGGACCGACCCGATATGACGCAGGGTCCCTGTGTGACCCCGCGGCATATCGCGGGAGCCGACGGAGGACGTAAATATACGTCCTTCATCATTAAGGGGTTAAAGGGGTATTCCACTGCTAGACATGTTATCCACTATCCTATCCACCCGCATTCTGTGCCGGGCTGCTGCTCCAATCTCGGAAATCTCTGAGTTACCGGGATTGGAGACGTGACGTCAAGCCACGCCCCTTCGTGATGTCACACCACGTCATGTCTATGGGAGGGGGCGTGACGGCCATTTAGACCCTGGGAATGCATTCTGGTAAAAATATAAAAGAAAAAAAAAGTTTTAAATAACTTAAATTATGTTTTGTTGTTCATTAAAGGAGTACTCCGCTGCTCAACGTTTGGAACAAACTGTTCATAACACTGGAGCCAGCGCAGGGAGCTCGTGATGTCATAGCCCCGCCCCTCGCGACATCACACCCCGCCCCCTCAATGCAAGTCTATGGGAGGGGGCGTGTCGGCTGCCACGCCCCCTCCCATAGACTTGCATTGAGGGGGCGGGGCGTGACATCACGAGGGGGCGGGGCTATGACGTCAGGAGCTCCCGGCACCGGCTCCAGCATTCGGAACAGTTTATTCCAAACGCTGAGCAGCGGAGTACTCCTTTAAATGAAAAATGCTAATTAATTCTGTATAAAGCTAATACTCAGAAATCTAATAATAATAAAATACAAACAATAGATTAATCATTTTCTTATTATTGTTAATTATTATTAAGGGTTATCCATGAAAAACACTTTTTTTTTTATTTATATATATATATATAGAGATATATAGATATATAGATATATAGATATATAGATATATAGATATATAGATATATAGATATATAGATAGATATATATATATATAGATATATATATAGAGATATATATATATATATATATATATATATATATATATATATATATATATATATATATATATATATATATATCAACTGGCTCCAGAAAGTTAAACAGATTTGTAAATTACGTCTATAAAAAAATCTTAATGCTTTCAGTACTTATGAGCTTCTGAAGTTAAGGTTGTTCTTTTCTGTCTAAGTGCTCTCTGATGACACCTGTCTCGGGAAACGCCCAATTTAGAAGCAAATCCCCATAGCAAACCTCTTCTGAACTGGGCGGTTCCCGAGACACGTGTCATCAGAGAGGACTTAGACAGAAAAGAACAACCTTAACTTCAGAAGCTCATAAGTACTGAAAGGATTAGCATTTATTAATAGAAGTAATTTACAAATCTGTTTAACTTTCTGGAGCCAGTTGATATATATATATATATATATATATATGTTGGATATAAAAGTTTTCTCCTGGAATACTCCTTTAATATTATTGTTATTATATTATATTATTATTATTACCATTATTATTACCATTATTATATTGGGTAAACAGTGTTCTCTCTATACTTTTCCAATATATCCTTATTTACCATCTTTAATTATGGGAAGGAATAATAATGATTGTGACATTTAATCAGATACAACCTGTAAGTTACAAACAATGTCGTTGCGATGACCTCTGCTCTGTAGCCTGGAACTCTTCTTCTTCCTGTCATATTAACATTTCATTAGTTTTTAAAAAGCCGTCCGTCAATAAACAATAGCAGTTTTATGACCAATTAACTGTTTTCTTTTGACTCCTGTTGAAAGGGGGAACTTATCTGCCGCAACTTATTCCCCACATGGGAAATATACTCGGGAGCACATAAACATCTTTGGAGAGAAGAATTGTCCTGATGCTCAACTTAGGACAGCGGATATTTATTGTGGAAATATTATTATAATTAATCCCTCAATGACCTAGTAGATGAGTAACCTGATAAAAATAAAAAGAATAAAAATATTGTGGTGTCCCGGTACCGCATCTTATCCGGTACCTGTGTATATGGGTCCCCATAGCCAGAGTCCCTAGGACGTCGGGGTCCTTTTTGTCTAGTTTGCCCCTTGTCACCTCTTATCTAGATAGTCATTAAACTAATGGTTTATTCAGGATTTATGTAAATATAACAGTACTAATGTATATAACTAGTTAATTACCTGTCCGGAGCGTAGCAGGACCTGCCGGTCACGTGATCAGGTAAACTCTATGGTTTTTGCTTAAGGACCTTTGGGGGTCCCTGTGAAGTATTGTGCCCACCATGCTTTGTGACGGTGAGTGACAGATATTCGGACCAATCAAAACAACCCCGCCCCTGCCCATATAAGGGAGCGGCGGCCATGTTTCTCTCTCTTGTTCCCGGGCTGCCAAAGGAGCAGGATCTGCGCAGCTATCTTCCGCAGTGAGTTAGGCCCGAGCCTTGCGGCGACGGCTGATCTATTCAAAATCGTGAGTGTATCAATCCCTAAGCACACTGCAGGATCACCGGACCTTATCTATCCCCGGATCTTCGCAAACTACCCTAAATTCAGAGACTTGTATTATTATTCAAGGTCCGCAACAACTGTCAGTCACTGAACTATATAGAGACCGTTATTGTGCATTGGATATATCGCAAGCATTTAAGTAAAGTTTATTCAAGTACCTAGTGGACCTTCAGTCATTTTATTCATGCACCTATCGTTACTGGGAAGGGCGGCGATGGGCCGGAGAATTACCTCAGCATACTAGCCCTCAGCCTGGCGTCACGATCTATAGGGTTAACCTTAACGACACCTCAGCTACCATACACCCCCCAAGGGCTACCACAATATGACCACTGGAACCGATTCAAAACAACTAATTCTTCAAAGGGAACCTGACTAGATGACCTTGATCGTGAACTTAAAGGGGTACTGCGCTGGAAACATTTTTTTTTTTAAATCAACTGGTGCCAGAAAGTTATACAGATTTGTAAATCACTTCTATTTAAAAATCTTAACCCTTCCAGTACTCATCAGCTGCTGTATGTTCCAGAGGAAGTTCTTTTCTTTTCGAATTTCCTTTCTGTCTGACCACAGTGCTCTCTGCTGACACCTCTGTCCATTTTAGGAACTGTGAGTAGGAACACCAAAAAAGAGAAAAACCAACCTACTATAACAAGCAGGTGGGGGTGCACCAACTAAATGGGAACGCCGAAAATGTGTATCAAATAGTGCACACAAAACATGAAATCATGATAAATCCATATACTTTATTAGATACAAAAAGTTAAAAATATACATAGAAAAGTGCAGAGTACATAAAAAGGGCACTGAATCACCATGGAAGGGTAGGTATGAGTCATAAAGCAGAAAAGTATATAAATAACAGGCAATGCGGGTAGTAAATGCAAGGAAACCTTAGTAAGGTTTCCTTGCATTTACTACCCGCATTGCCTGTTATTTATATACTTTTCTGCTTTATGACTCATACCTACCCTTCCATGGTGATTCAGTGCCCTTTTTATGTACTCTGCACTTTTCTATGTATATTTTTAACTTTTTGTATCTAATAAAGTATATGGATTTATCATGATTTCATGTTTTGTGTGCACTATTTGATACACATTTTCGGCGTTCCCGAACTGTGAGTAGGACCAAATCCCCATAGAAAACCTCTCCTGCTCCGGACAGTTCCTAAAATGGACAGAGATGTCAGCAGAGAGCACTGTGGTCAGACAGAAAGCAAATTCAAAGAGAAAAGAACTTCCTCTGGAACATACAGCAGCTGATAAGTACTGGAAGGATTAAGATTTTTAAATGGAAGTAATTTACAAATCTGTTTAAATTTCTGGTACCAGTTGATTGAAAAAAAAAATTTCCAGGGGAGATTAATCCGCTGGAAAACATATATATATTTTTTTTTTTTTGTAAACTGGTGCCAAAAAAGTTAAACAGATTTGTAAATTACTTCTATTTATAAATCGTAATCCTTCCGGTACTTATCAGCTGCTGTATACTACAGAGGAAGTTGTGTAGTTCTTTCCAGTATGACCACAGTGCTCTCTGCTGACATTGTCCAGAGCAGGAGAGGTTTGCTATGGGGATTTTCTCCTGCTCTGGACAGTTCCTGAGACGGACATAAAGTGTCAGCAGAGAGCATTGTGGACAACACAAAAAAGAAATTCAAAAAATAAAAAGATTTTCCTCTGTAGTAAACAGCTGCTAAAAAGTACTAGAAGGATTAAGATTTTTTTAATAGAAGTAATTTACAAATCTGTTTAACTTTCTGGCACCAGTTGATATAAAATGTTTTCCCACTGGAGTACCCCATTAATGCTTCCAGCCTACAGGATCCTGGGTGGGGTGTTTTAAGCCCAGCTCTTCTTGATCCCAGTGCTGGAAACTTTCATTAAGCTTGCTCGCAGAACTTTCGTAAAGTTCGCTTAAAGGGGTACTCCTCCCCTAGAAATCTTATCCCCCTATTCAAAGGATAGAGGATAAGATGTCTGATTGTGGGGGTCCTGCCAATGGGACCCCTGCGATCTCCCTGCAGCACCTCCTGTTCGTTTAGAACGCCAACTGCGGCACCGGAGGCTCGTGACGTCACGACCACGCCCTCTTGTGATGTCATGCCACACCGACTCAATGCAAATCTATGGAGGGGGTGTGGGGGCCAACATGAGGGGGCGTGGCTGTGATGTCACGAGCCTCCGGCGCCACATTGCTAGTCATCCAGCATGGAGCGAAGTTCGCTCCGTGCACTGGATGACTGGGGTGCTGCAGCCAAGATTGCGGGGGTGCTTTTGGATAGGGGATAAGATTTCTAGGGGCGGAGTACCCCTTTAGCCCTAGTCAGCATCTATTCTTTCATTAGCGGGAGACTAAATACTCAGAGTGATAAATAAAAAATAAATAAAAAACACTTAAAATTAATACATTAATTCAAGTAAAAATAAAGTAGCATTATATTTTAAAACTGGTATTTTCTAGGGGTGATGGGAAACGGGAACACACGAGATGATTATGCAGTTCAATAGGAAACTCAATAGGTTTTCAGGCAAAAGCATGGTATTGAACAGCACATAACCTGGATAGCGGTATAGTTTACATGAAAAGAAATGACTTTAGAAACCGCTTGAAGCCGAGTGCAGCTCTCACTTAAAAATGCACGTTAATTACCAGGGATTGGAGTGGAATTCTGATGTTGTCCTCGCCCGGTAATGACTTCTGCTTATTCCCCGCTTGGAGCAAATGTCATTTTAATTGTATTGTTACATTTGTTTTCCTTCTCTTTCCTAGTGATCTTGAGGTAGTTATTTTCCGAACATTTCTTAAAGGGGTTGTCCAGGAAAAAAAACTTTTTTATATATATATCAACTGGCTCCAGAAAGTTAAACAGATTTGTAAATTACTTCTATTAAAAAATGTTTAATCCTTTCAGTACTTATGAGCTTCTGAAGTTAAGGTTGTTCTTTTCTGTCTTAGTGCTCTCTGATGACACCTGTCTCGGGAACCGCCCAGTTTAGAAGAGGTTTGCAATGGGGATTTGCTTCTAAACTGGGCGGTTCCCGAGACAGGTGTCATCAGAGAGCACTTAGACAGAAAAGAACAACTCAACTTCGGAAGCTCATAAGTACTGAAAGGATTAAGATTTTTTAATAGAAGTAATTTACAAATCTGTTTAACTTTCTGGAGCCAGTTGATATGTAAAAAAAAGTTTTTTTCTTGGATAACCCCTTTAAATGCGCACTGTCAGATTGAAAAGCTTTTTATATGTTGTCCATCTTGACAAAAGGGGGTATTCCAGGCACCTCTGGGTTTCCGGGAGTGGGGACGTGATGTCACGCCACGCCCCCTCCATTCAGGTCTTTGGAAGGGGGCGTGACTGCCATCATGCCCCCTCCCATAGACATGAATGGAGGGGGCGTGGCGTGACGTCCCGTCATGGAATTCGGGTGCGGAAGGGAGATCGCGGGGGGTCTCCGCAGCGGGCCCCCCACAATCAGACATCTTATCCCCTATCCTTTGGATAGGGGATAAAATGTTTTTGCCCGGAATACCCCTTTAACCTTTCTAATATACTTTATAAAAAAAAAATGTTATCTCCTTTTTATAGAAATCATGGCTTATAAAAAAAAAGACCACTAGGGGGCCCCAGACCATCCAGAACATAATACTGTCCGGCTGCAGCATCATCTTTGTACCCGCTGAAGCACAAGCCGGAACAAGAATGTGAGGGTAGGACTAGCACTCCTCTGTGCTCACTCCTGTCCTATCAGACTGCACCATGAACACAGAGAGGAGGGGGTTACAGAGCAGCCTGCAGTGATTGGATGAAGAGACCCAGCACTGCACAGCAGACTAAGGGAGGAAGTGAATGCATGATGAGTCAGGGCGGGCTCAGTGCTAGTCTCGAACACACCCATTCCTGAGCAGTGGATTTCAGAATGAGTGAGCAGCAGAACGGAGGAATTTGGGAGCCAAATACAGAAGCCAGACACATAAAAAGGACATGTAAAGCATCTGCATGACCTAGTAAGTAACATATATATAGAAGCATTATTTATTTCTGTTATGTGGCAGGTACAGTTTACAAAACAGAACAAACAATATCGAAAATAGGACAAAATATAAAACAAAATTACTAAATAATAATTACTAAATATGAAATCAAATATCAATATCAAATTTGAAGAGCCTCAAATTGTCCAAAGGAAATGGTCTGGATATAAGGGTGGTCATTAGAGATGAGCGAACTTACAGTAAATTCGATTCGTCACAAACTTCTCGGCTCGGCGGTTGCTGACTTTTCCTGCATAAATTAGTTCAGCTTTCCGGTGCTCCGGTGGGCTGGAAAAGGTGGATACGGTCCTAGGAGACTCTTTCCTATGACTGTATCCACCTTTTCCAGCCCACCGGAGCACTGGAAAGCTGAACTAATTTATGCAGGAAAAGTCAGCAACCGCCGAGCTGAGAAGTTCGTGACGAATCGAATTTACTGTAAGTTCACTCATCTCTAGTGGTCATCTATAGTAGTGGTCTTTTATAGAGGTTTTACTATGATACAGAATACAATACATAATAATAACTAAATGCATCATACAACAAGGTACAATTTTATATTAATCAGTGAGAAAATATATATTTAGGTTCTTATTTATTTGAAGGGGTACTCTGATGGAAAACTTTTTTTTTTAAGTCAACTGGTGCCAGAAAGTTAAACAGATTTGTAAATTACTTCTAATAAAAAATCTTAATCCTTCCAGTACTTGAATACTACAGAGGAAATTATTTTCTTTTTGGAACACAGTGCTCTCTGCTGACATCACTGTCCATTTTAAGAACTGTCCAGAGTAGGAGAAAATCCCCATAGAAAACATATGCTGCTCTGGGCAGTTCTTAAAATGGACAGAGATGTCAGCAGAGAGCACTGTGCTCGTGATGTCAGCAGAGAGCTCTGTGTTCAAAAAAGAACATTTCCTCTGTAGTATTCAGCAGCTAATAAATGCTGGAAGGATTAAGATTATTTTAATAGAAGTAATTTACCAATCTGTTTAACTTTCTGGCACCAGTTGATTTAAAGGGGTAATACTCTGGAAAACATTATTTTTAAATCAACTGGTGCCAGGAAGTTAAACAGATTTGTAAATTACTTCTACTTAAATATCTTAATCCTTCCAGTACTTATCAGTTGTTATATGTTGCACAGGAAGTTCTTTCCTTTTTGAATTTCCTTTCTGTCTGACCACAGTGCTCTCTGCTGACACCTCTGTCCATTTTAGGAACTGTCCAGAGCAGGAGAGGTTTCCCATGGGTATTTGCTTCTACTCTGAAAAGAAAATGGACAGAGGTGTCAGCAGAGAGCACTGTGGTCAGACAGAAAAGAAATTTAAAAAGAAAAGAACTTCCTGTGCAACATACAGAAGCTGATAAGTACTGGAAGGATTATGATTTTTAAATAGAAGTAATTTACAAATCTGTTTAACTTTTTGGCACCAGCTGATATATATATATATATATATATATATATATATATATATATATATATATATATATATATATATATATATTTTCCAGAGGAGTACCCCTTTAAAAAAAAAAAAAAGTTTTCCACCGGAGTACCCCTTTAATTTTTTATTCCAATGCAGATACTTTATTTTCACTGATTTAAATGAGTTATTTGTGTATTTTTTATTTATTTATACTGTAAGGTTAAAAAATCTTCACGTTTGGGTTTTTATGTTCCAGTTGGTAACATGCTGCACATTCTGTATATTTCTGCTTTGTGTCATATAAATAGGAGAAAGGAAAAAGAAGAAAAAAAAACATACAAATTATTCAAACTTCGCTTTTGATTGAAAAACAAGACGGACAATGGATGAAACAGAAATACATATAATTGTTATGGCAACCTAGAGCGCTATAATGGATTGACTGTAATATACGCAGAGAAAAGTACAAAAGTTCAGATAGCACCAGCAGACGTAATAGTCATCTGACTCCAACCTTGTGCGCGCGACATTATTTGCGTCAGCACTCTAGTTTTCCATGTGCATTTTTGCTTGGTGCAATTTAGAATGAGATGTTTCAAGGACAGTGCTGCGGCTACAAACTTTCTATGGTGACAGCCCTGATTTAAAGGGATACTCCTCCCCTAGACATCTTATCCCTTATCCCGCACCTGGAACCCCCGCTATCTCTGTGCAGCACATGACAATCGCTCGGAACGCTGGGTGAAAGCGTCATGTCATACCACCACACCCCCTCAATGCAAGTCTATGGGAGGGGGCCATGCCCCCTCCCATAGACTTGCATTGAGGGGGCGTGACGTCTCATCTCCCACCGCTAAGAACAAAATGTTCCCAAAGCTGGGGCAGCGGAGTACCCCTTTAATCTACACATGTATAAAACCCAGTATGTGTGTGTATGTATGTTCCAGCATGACTGGAGATAGTTCGATTAAACTTGGTATACAGGTTAGTTATATGTCAAATAGAGTGTAGAGATGTCCTAATACAGACAACCAGCAGAGCATTGTGTGTCTAAAGTGTCAATCACCCCTACTGAAAAGCTTCTACTGAAAGAAGGAAGTGAGAGGAGACCCTATTCTGTGCATATATGAAAAAAGGAAGATGGGAAAACCCCTTTAGCTCTGCTGCCCAGTTACTCCTCCTCTCCCCTTGTCCCTCCTCTTCCAATCCCTTCACTGGGGTGGAGGGGAGGGGAGTTGTATACATTATACACTGTATACAATACATAGCCATCTATATGTGATATTTACCATCTTGTCGCTGGCCCAGGCCTCTACTTGGGTAGCCCCACCCCTTGTGACCTTATCGCTAGAGGCAGGGCTACACAAAAAGAGGCCCAGACCAGTGACAAGATGGTAAATATCACTCTCTTTACTGTATATATGATGCACCC
The DNA here is from genome assembly GCF_029499605.1 of Hyla sarda. Classification (NCBI taxonomy): domain Eukaryota; kingdom Metazoa; phylum Chordata; class Amphibia; order Anura; family Hylidae; genus Hyla; species Hyla sarda. Next base: position 10,740,203 of record NC_079201.1, on the reverse strand, counting down.
ATGTCGATGCCTGAATAATGTATTCCTCCCCCACCCAAGGAGTTAACTAGCACCGTTTAGCAGCACTAATTATCTCCTTCCTTGCTGGCCCTGCACGAAGCAGCCCAGCATGATGCTACAGCAAATTCTATAGCGGATTCGATGAGTTTATTGTGACAAAAGAGTTGAGCTGTGCAACTTAACCCTTATCTCAGGTTCACAGCAAACCAGATACTTTATAAAAGTTTGGAGAGCCCAAGAGCCCAACATTCGCACAGCTGGCTCAACTCTATTTTGGCATAGAACAATCATACAATTGTTTAAGAAGTCCTGGTAATGGCTGCAAGCTTTTGCTGTTAAAAGGGGTACTCCGCCCCTAAACATCTTATCCCCTATTCAAAGGATAGAAGATATGATGTCTGATCGCAGGGGTCCCGCTGCTGGGGACCCCCACAATCTTGGCTGCGGCATCTCAGACATCCGGTGCATGGAGTGAACTTTGCTTCGTGCTGGATGACTGGCGATGCGGGGCGGAGGCTCGTGTTGTCACAGTCATGCCTTGCTCATGATGTCAAGGACACACCCCCTCAATGCAAGTCTATGGGAGGGGGCGTGACTGCCATCACGCTCCCTCCCATAGACTTGCATTGAGGGGGCGTGGCCGTGACATCACAAGCGGGGCACAGCCGTGAAATCGCAAGACTCCGGCACTGCACCCGATGCTCTAAACGAACAGCGGATGCAGTAGGGAGATCGCTGGGGTCCCCACGATCAGACATCTTATCCCCTATCTTTGGCTAGGGGATAAGAGGTCTAGGGGCGGAGTATTCCTTTAAACCTTCAGTGTTGATATGGTCGTATTGTGTATCTAGATAATAATCTGTTTCTATTCCTTCTCACTATGTTTTAGAAGCACGTGGCTGCCACAGTGTGAGAACCTTGTTGTAGACAAAGGTCAGTAGTATATCATATCGGGGGTACCTGCTTCTATTAACACCCTGTATTACAAGCTGCCAAACACCAAAGCTTATGTTAATGATCTATTCACAATCTAAAATACAGGAGCACACAATAAAATTAGATTTGACTTTCCGGTGTTAAATCGACATTGAATATTTAAATATTCATAATGGAAACTTTTAGACGTACACGTTCACATGACAAGGCCAATTAGTTTCTGGTAATTATTAATCAGTTCACGTGCTCATTCCCACCGAGCAGACAATGGTTACGTAATGAAAGGGGATTTTTACTTAATGTTCATAAATTAGGAGAAAAGATGAGAGAAGAGCAATTGAATAGGCAAGAGAAACCGCTATACAATAATCCGGTAATATGCTTTTTTCCCCAACACAAAGACACAACAAACTTCGTGAAAAAAATAACCATTGGTTCCCAACTTGGGTTCTGCGGCACACTGGAGTGCCGTGAGGACCCGTTATGTGTGCCGTAGTGGAATGGTGAGGAAGATTGCGACTGTACGCGCCAGGGCCCAGGTAGTTTACCTATTCCACAGGGGTCCTAGCAACTCCGATGTGAGGTCACTATGCCACAGCCACTAGAGGCTGGTTACTTCTGGGATGCACACTATTGACATTATTTTGCATGTCATGTTTCATAGGTAGGTAACACCAAAACCTCACATATTTTTGAAGCAACACAATCGAGCTTTAAAAAGTAAGGAGACAAAAATGTTATTAAAACATTGTATTTTTTTAGGAAATGTACCGTATATACTCGAGTATAAGCCGAGTTTTTCAGCACGATTTTTCGTGCTGAAAACACCCCCCTCGGCTTATACTCGAGTGAACTCCCCCACCCGCAGTGGTCTTCAACCTGCGGACCTCCAGAGGTTTCAAAACTACAACTCCCAGCAAGCCCGGGCAGCCATCGGCTGTCCGGGCTTGCTGGGAGTTGTAGTTTTGAAACCTCCGGAGGTCCGCAGGTTGAAGACCACTGCGGCCTTCAACATCATCCAGCCCCCTCTCACCCCCTTTAGTTCTGAGTACTCACCTCCGCTCGGCGCTGGTCCGGTCCTGCAGGACTGTCCGGTGAGGAGGTGGTCCGGTGGGATAGTGGTTCCGGGCTGCTATCTTCACCGGGGAGGCCTCTTCTAAGCGCTTCGGGCCCGGCCTCAGAATAGTCACGTTGCCGTGACAACGACGCAGAGGTGCGTCATTTGCGTCATTGTCAAGGCAACGCATCTATTCCGGGCCGGAAGCGCGGAGAAGAGGCGCCCCCAGTGAAGATAGCAGCCCGGACCACCTCCTCACCGGACCACCTCCTCACCGGACAGCCCTGCAGGACCGGACCAGCGCCGAGCGGAGGTGAGTACTCAGAACTAAAGGGGGTGAGAGGGGGGCTGGATGATGTTGAAGGCCGCAGTGGTCTTCAACCTGCGGACCTCCGGAGGTTTCAAAACTACAACTCCCAGCAAGCCCGGACAGCCGATGGCTGCCCGGGCTTGCTGGGAGTTGTAGTTTTGAAACCTCCGGAGGTCCGCAGGTTGAAGACCACTGAGGGCGAATGATGAGAAGAGGATGATGAAGGGGGGGTGTGGGGATGATGAAGGGGGGTGGGGATGATAAGGGGATTATGAAGGGGGGATGTGCGGGATGATAAGGGGATGATGAAGGGGGGATGTGTGGGATGATAAGGGGATGATGAAGGGGGGATGTGCGGGATGATAAGGGGATGATGAAGGGGGGATGTGTGGGATGATGACAAGGGGATGATGAAGGGGGGATGTGTGGGATGATGACAAGGGGATGATGAAGGGGGATGTGTGGGATGATAAGGGGATGATGAAGGGGGGATGTGTGGGATGATGACAAGGGGATGATGATGAGGATGTTAATGACGGGTCTGGATGATGACAGGGGGGGATGAGGTATTTCCCACCCTAGGCTTATACTCGAGTCAATAACTTTTCCTGGGATTTTGGGTTGAAATTAGGGGTCTCGGCTTATACTCGGGTCGGCTTATACTCGAGTATATACGGTACCAATGTAGCCACTAGCTGACCATGTCCATTGAACTCAATGGATCTGCCCAACTATGCTGTGGTGTCTATCAGAATGTTAGCAAACCTTTTTGAAAATATTCCAATGTCTACCTTCAACGTCATTCTTTTGGGACTTTTGGTTCTTTAAATGCGAGACAGGGGCAGTAAAGTCAGTTCAGTTCTTTGTCTTTCTTTTTCCCAGAAGTAAATGTTGTGCAACCTAAAAGATGAGTGTTGTCTCGGACCTTTCCCAGCTTGCTGTGCGGCCCGAGACACTACATCACCAGTCAGGTGCTGAAAGGGGTCTTGGCTGTGTTGTTTGTTGTGTGTGAAACCGCCCCCTGATGATGTTACCCAGGCACATGTGCATTTATCATCACACAGATCCACAGCTTGTGTGTCAGGTGATGTCAGGCAAGTCATGTGATCAAAGGGACATGGTTGTGCTGCAATTGGTGGGGCGACCAATGTGTGGAAGGGAAATAAGTCACCTTCCACCTTAAAGCAAAAGGATCCTTGGGATTGTAGTCCGAGGAATGCCACAGAAACTGGAAGTTCCCAAACAGAAGCCAGCAGCGTGATGGAGGACACAGGACACGGCCATTTACCACCAACACAAGCACAGATCCTTGGTAAGCATATCCATTACTGTATGGCACTTAATTACTAAAGTCACTTTATGTTGAATAACCCCTTTGTATAGGCCTATAAGTCTGCGTTTACTTGACTCTCCATTTGACTGAAACTTTTTTTTATTTTTTTTAACCATGATTAAAGGAAACTGAACATACGGCTCTTCTTTACAGAGAGCATTGGGTTTAAAGTCACACTAGGATTGAAAGATAAAAGCAGGAATAAGATATTTCAGGAATCTGGTGACAAAATGATACAATGCACCGGAGAATAAACCAAAAATCTTGTCAAAGGACAGAAAGCGGCTGCAGCTCTAGAGTTTTATTTACAGAAGGAACTTTAGTCTACAAATCACCGGGAAACTGTGTGTAAATGTCACAGTCCTATTGAACAGATGTCTGGCAGTTTCTCATATCTCTAAAGCTGTCAGTTCAGCGGATAATTTATAGGGACGATCTCCTATAATTGTGAGGAGCACATTGTTTTGATGTGACATTACTAAGTTGGTCATGATGTGAAACATATATATGAGGCAAAGTGACATCAGCTTTATGCATAATCTGGTATAACATAAGGAGCCCCAAACTCCAAAGGGGTGGAATAATATTCTGAAAAAAGAAATTATTGTTTGTATTGGCTTCTTAAGAGTATTTGTCAATTTTTTTCCTCTTTTATTTAAGATATGTATATATACATATTTTTTTTATGTACACATTTTTATAAAACCGCACCTGTCATATCACAAAATAATACTTTTATATGTTCCTCACTAGGTCATGCAGTTTCTTTAAAATGTCTTTTTTTATATGTGTCTAGCTTCTGAATTTTGATCATAAATCCCTCCGCTCTGCTGCTCACTCATTCTGACATTCACTGCTCAGGAAGGGGCATGTCTGAGGCAAGTACTGAGCCCGCCCTCACTCACCATGCATTCCCTTCCTCCCTAAGTCTGCTGTGCTGTGCTGGTCTCTTCATCCAATCACTGCAGGCTGCTCTGTAACCCCCTCCTCTCTGTTTTCATGCTGCAGTCTGACAGGACAGGAGTGAGCACAGAGGAGTGCTAGTCCCCCTCACTTCCTGGATTTTGTCCCAGCCTGTGCGTTAGCTTCAGACAAAGATGATGCTGCAGCCAGACAAAATTATGTTTGGGATGGTATAGGGACCCCTAGTACTCTTTTTTTTTTAATAAGCTATGATTTCTATAAAAAGCCAAAACATCACAACCCCTGTCCCCAAGGTTGGTGTGTTATTACAACTCAATTCCATCCGGTTCACTGGAATGGAGCTGCAATACCATACATGAACTGAGGACAAGGGTGGCACTGCTTCTGAAAGAAAGCAACTATGTTTTTTCTGTAAAGCTATTGGTGCCGTCACATATGAGGCCATGCCCACTTCTAGCCTCCTTCACGCCCCCTAGGCTGGAGCAGTGTTAATGCTCAATAAGTTACCCATTGTGTGACTTGCTGGCGCACCTTAGTGCATAACCCAAAAGCTTGTACAATAAAGGGTTACTCGGCCCATAGACATCTTATTCCCGTGCAGTGCAGACACCCGGCTTTCTGAACATTATGATCAAAATGCTGGGTTTGGGCAGCCGTGGTCATAACACCACGCCCCCTCCATTAATGTCTATGGAAGGCGGCGTGACAGCCGTCACGCCCCCTCCAATAGACATGAATGGAGGAGGTGTGGTGTGGCCTCACAAGGGAGACGTGACATGACGTCATGACCACTGCCACCCAAACCCAGCTTTTTAAACATAACGTTCGAAACGCCAAGTGTCTGGATGGAGATAATGGGGATCCCATTGGCTGGACCCCTGCAATCAGATATCTTATCTCCTATCCTTTGGATAGTGGATAAGATGACTAGCAGCGGAGTACCCCTTTAAGACGGACAATATTTTTGGGCTATAAAGCTTTTTTTATGATGAAGTACCCTGTGACAGAAGAACATTGGCTGAATACTTCATGTACACCTTTTTGTTCTAAAGCGGTTATTGTTTGTGTATGTTTTTTGTAACATACATCACATCCTATTGTGGTAGGAACGCCACACTTTACACAGGGACACCGGCTGATCCACAGGGGTGCGCAGAATGCAATAGAAGTGCACTCTTGTTAACTTCAAGAACACTTTTCTTAGTAAGCTATGTTTTCCTCTCTCATTAAAATTACATCTAAACACTGAATAGGGGAGATTAAATTATTTAGTCCTCTTTTGTTGTAGACGCACACATGTATTTTTTTGTAGCGATAGAAGCCGAAGAGAACATCATACATTAATCATCTCAAGAACTTCTTCAAATGTAAACAACATTTTCAAAGGTTTTTTTTCTTCTCCGCAAATGGAAATATCTGCAGGAAAAGTGAAATAAGCTGTGGGTATATTCGAAGAATGATATTAAAGAATAAATTTGAGAAAGGTAGACACTAGTGTTGAGCAAACTCAACTTGTATAGCTTGGGTTCGGTCTGAACTTAAGGAAACATTGACTTTGTTGCAAAGGAGAACATTGGCCGGTTTACTTTGGAGGAACCTGGCAATGTGGCGTCAGCACCAGAATAGCAGAAGGAAGGAGGAACGTAGATGTAATGTCGGGTTAGCCCAGAATTAATTGCTAGCACGAGTGTCCCCATGATCTCTGGTTGAGTAACAATGAGTTTCATGCATCTACCGGCCAATTTGTAGGCAGTATAGGGGTGGGTCAAAGGCACCAGAAAAGTCTCTGTATGCGCTACAGTGACCATTTTACGGAAAGGAGCCATAAAGAGAAGATTTGTGTGAGGGACAGTGTGTTTGTAGCACAGAGAAGCACTCTATTTCTACATTATCATATCTGTACAAAAAGTAGCCAAAGATAGTGTGCTGCGTTTCTTTTGTCAGGGCAAAAGTGTTAAGTGTGCCAGTTTTTATGTGTGGTAGACTTTGTGAAGCTGTGAAAACAAGTCTTTTGTGTCATATTTGAGCACAGTTCTTTAAAGTGCAGATTCAAGTGTGCCAGTTTTTGTTAGTGGCACACATATAGTAGTGGGAAAAAAAATGTATAAAAAAAAAATAGAAGCTTTTTGTAAGTTCAAAAAATACATTGTCTCGTCATCGCCATTTAATCATGCCAGTTTAATTCAGTGGCACACAAATATTTAGTGAAAAACTAAGTGAGTTCAGAAAACACAAGCATGCCAGTTTTTTGCTAGTGGCACACACATATACTTAGGGAAACAATTATCAAAAAAAAAACTTTTCTTGTGTTAGTGGAGAAAACACATTGAATAAATGTCACAGATTCCAACTAATTTTCAATTAAAATTCCAAAATCGGCAAACCCATGGCTAGAGAAAAGGACACTTGTCATTTCCTTTGCCAGTAATCATGTTGGGGGCAGTACCAATACTAAAGGCACCAGCCATATGCCCAGGTCCAGGTACAAGTAGCAATAGAAGCCAGGTAGTAGAAGCAGCATTCCATCTCCTTCAGTCGATTTGCTAAGCAGGTCATCGCTGAAGCCCATTTTCAAGGGTGGAGGCTGGAGCGCACCAAGAATTAGTGAGTATCTTGCTGCCGTACAGGATTAGTTTTATTACCCCTTTAAATTTTACATTTTTTGCTAAAGACAAATCCTGCGTTGACGTTTCCATAATTTGTCAGTGAAGGATAGGGACAAAGCATAAAGTTGACCCAAATATGTACAATTATGCTTCATTATCACAAAAGACCACAAAAAAAAAAAAAATTAAGCAGGTACTTAAAGCCTAGGAGATTGTGCCACTACTAGAGATGAGCAAATTATTGAAAAATTTGATTCGGTCGAATTTTCCGAAAAAATTTGGGTTGGTCCAAATTTATTTGCTGCAAATCTGTATTAAAAAGGGCCATAAATAGGGGCGTAGAACACTTTGCCTTGCTGTAACATGCATAGAGTGTGTGTGTACTGTTATTCAGTATGACATGAAGATTAGAGGTGTCGCTATTAGAATCACTGTCGCAGAGCGGCATAATGAAAGAGCCTGGAGGTGGCATCAATATGAGGAGGCCATATGGTGGCTAAATGACACATCGTGGAGGTGGCGGCAGCATAAGGAGACCATGTAGTGGCTGACTGACCAAGCCTAGAGGTGGCAACAGCCTGACGAGACCATAGGGCCTCACAATTGAAAACATTAAAGATATTTTTTAACATTTAAATTGAAGATTTCAAATAGATGAACCTAAAAAGTTTTATTTAAAAGGGGTATTCCAGGCAAAAACTTTTTTTTATATATCAACTGGCTCCGGAAAGTTAAACAGATTTGTAAATTACTTCTATTCAAAAATCTTAATCCTTCCAATAGTTATTAGCTTCTGAAGTTTTCTGTCTAACTGCTCAATGATGATGTCACGTCACAGGCAGGACAGCTTTTCCAGGGAAAACTCTGCTAGTTGCGGCCACAAATCAAGTTTGGCTGCACAGAAGTCCAGCAGATCTTCAAGGTGTGTTGGCATATGCCACCACCTGCTGGTTCCTGCTCTAGTTCTACTTGCTACTGATGAGATGCTTCACTATGCGGGTGAAGAAATCTACTCATCAGCAAGTGTAGACTCAGGCTGCTGCTGATGGAGCTGGTACTGCTCCTGGCACCCCACCCCTCCCCAGCAGCCATGGCAGTGGAAGGTGAGCGCAGAGGGCCCCACCGAGTCAGAACTGCGAGAGGATGGACGACGGCCAACTGACTAGGGAGGATGTCTTTGTAGGTCAGTTTGTCCTCCCTCTCATTGGATGTAAAAAAGGCCCCTATTTTGTGCCGGTAGCGAGGGTCCAATAAGGTGGAGAGCCAGAAGTGAGCATGCATCGTCCATTTGTGTTTAAGTGACTCGGAGGGACTCCCTGCCTCCATCTCCACTGCATACTGCCACAATGTGTCTGGGTCCTCTGTCTCACCTTCCTCATAACCCTCTAGCTGCTCCTGTTCCTCCTCTCCTGTCAGATGACTAGAAAAACCACCCATATTGCGAAACCTAAACTGTGCTCCACTGTGAACCTCCTCCTCTAATTCAGCGCCCACAGGGCTCATGTGGTTGTGAGATGTAGGCGCCACATCTCCAGTGCCCTGACCAGCCATCGTTTCCAACACGTGTTGACTTTGTTCATCCCCTAATCCTGGCGACTGAATAATAATGTGGCTTCCTCAAAGGGCCTCAGCAAAAAGCAGGTTACGTATGAGCTGCCACTGGTTGACATTGAAGTTACACAGGGGAGTCCCCCTAACCGCTTGGATCATCAAGAAATCGGTGATGGCTTTTCTTTGTTCATTTATTCTGTCCAACCTATGGAGGGTGGAATTCCAAACATGTGGAAACGTCACATATCAAACTATGTTGGGGGATACCGTTCTGACGCTGCAGCACAAGGAGAGTGTGCTTTGCGGTGTACGAGTGGCTGAAGTGCATGCAAAGTTTCCTTCCCATTGTTAGGATGCCTTGCAGATGGGGGGGGGGGAACACTTCAGGAATCGCTTGACAACCAGATTGAACACGTGTGCCATGCAGGGCGCATGTCTCAGGCTTCCTTGTCACAGCTCAGACAAGATGTTATTCCCATTGTCGGTCACCATGGTCCCCATTTCCAGTTTTCGTGGAGTAAGCCATGATTCGATTTCTTGATGAATAACTTTTAGCAGTTTCTCCCCTGTCTGACTCCGTTCGCCAAGGCAAACCATGTGAAGAACAGCGTGACACCGCCATGCCCTGCCCACATAGTATGCTGGAGGGGCACTGAGACTTGTCCGTGCAGTGATGGCTGAGGAAAAGGTGGAGGATGAGGAGGCAGAGTCGCACACTGTCACAGGACCAACAGCTTGAAAGTGTGGAGGAGGAAGCGGCGTGACCTGTCCAAGTTGCTGTTGTGGCTGTGCAGGAACCAAATTCACCCAATGGGCCGTATAGGACATGTATTGTGCCTGACCGTAGTTACAGCTCCACACTTCGGCACTGCCGTGCACTTTGGTAAACACTGACAGGCTCAAGGACTGGCCCACCTTCTCTTGCACAAAATTATGCAGGGCTCGTATTGAGGGGGCGTGGTGTGATGTCACAAGGGGGCGTGACATGACATCATGTCCCTGAGGAGCAGCACTGAAGCAGCCTCCGACACAGAATGCCGGGTGCTGAATGGAGATTGCGGGGGGAACAGGGGGTTGGTCCCAGCGGCGGGAACCCTGCAATCAGACATCTTATCCCGTATCCTTATCCTTTTTCCCTATCCTTTGGGTAAGGAATAAGGGTGTATTCCCGCCACGTTTTTGCAATACAGTTCCCGTATACGTTTTCTATGTGAAAACCGTATGGAACCATATTGGAAAACGTATGCATTGACTCTCCATTGAAAACAGTATGCCGAAAGATGCATCAGGTTGTGTCCATTTTGCATCTTGTACGGTTTTGTCAGGTTTTTTTCCTGTACCCAAAACCGTAGTCTACCACGGTTTTAAACTGTATTAAACCGTATACATTTTTTTTTTTTTACATGGGAGTCAATGGGAACCGTACAGAACCGTATGTGCGTACAGTTCCATCCGGTTTTCACTATAGGGTTTTTGATTTTGCACAGTTTTTTTTTCTTGGAATTTCAGTCAAACAAGTAAAAATGTATTTAAAATGGAGTGAAAAGTTAAAAACGTATAGGTTTTTTTCTTAAAAAACGGATGCAACCGGATGCCATTTTTCAAACTGTATATGGTTTTTAACCGTATACAGGTTAAAATTTGTACACACGTTTTGATACAGCTTAGTCCGGTTTTGAGGAATCCGTTTTTCCCTCAAAAACCTTATACGGGAACTGTATTGCAAAAACGTGGTGTGAATGCAGCCTAAGATGTCTAAGGCCGGAGTACTCCTTTAATAATATTGCTAAATGCAAGAAAATATTCGTCATTCTTTTTAGAACACAAAAACAAGCCCACATTAATAATTTTGTGCTCACACGAGTGTTACTCACAATAAGAAGGTTAACGGTGAAAATAAAATATGCCCATTTATTATTAGAAATAATCAATTTAAAATTAAAATGTCCGAAGCCGAATTTTTTTTTTTTAATACTGAGTTTTGCATAAGCTTTTCTGCGCTGTGACATTTGCAGCACATTTATGCAAGTGCATGGTCATCATCTGCAGGTCATATTTTAAATCCTAAATTAATTCATAGAGCGGCGCGGAGGCTCGGGAGCTCATTTTTCACTGTCATACCTATGGCTTAAGTGTCACCATCTCTGTGCTAGACAGCCGCACTTTCCTCTTCTCTCCCTGAATGATGTGTGATATTGTGGCTATTACTTTTGATAAATGTTCTTTGGCGCTTGTCAACTTAAGTGTGATTTAAAAAGAAAATAGAAATTGCCTTTTACTTTTTTTTTATTTCTTTAAAAATAATAAACAATAATATCACACAGTGTTTGTTCATAATGCATAACTATGTAGTCCTGGATAGTCCATACAGAGATTGGCTGGTGACTGTCTTATCCACCCGTACGTGCACAAATATACATACTATATAAAAGCAATTAAAGGGGTATTCCAGGCAAAACCTTTTTTATATATATATCAACTGGCTCCGGAAAGTTAAACAGATTTGTTAATTACTTCTATTAAAAAATCTTAATCCTTCCAATAGTTATTAGCTTCTGAAGTTTTCTGTCTAACCGCTCAATGATTATGTCACGTCCCGGGAGCTGTGCATGATGGGAGAATATCCCCATAGGAGCTGGACAGCTCCCAGGACGTGAGTCATCAGAGAGCAGTTAGACAGAAAACAAAACTCAACTTCAGAAGCTAATAACTATTGGAAGGATTAAGATTTTTTTAATAGAAGTAATTTACAAATCTGTTTAAATCTCTGGAGCCAGTTGATATATAAAAAAAACAGTTTGGGCCTGGAATACCCCTTTAAAGGGTACCTGTCATGTCCGACAAAAAAAAAAAGTTGTGTTACTCAGTACCTAATCCTATTTATATATATATTATTTATTTAATGTGTCTAGCACCTATATTTCTCTCACAAATACCTTCTCTCTGTTGATCATTTGGTTTGTCATTCTGTGCTTCAGAGGGGACGTGTCCTCACTCTGCATGACTCTTCCTCCCTGAGTCTTCTGTGCTGTGCTGGGTCTCTTCATCCAATCACTGCAGGCTGCTCTGTAACCCCCTCCTCTGTGTTTTCATGCTGCAGTCTGATAGGACAGGAGTGAGCACAGAGAAGTGCTAGTCCTGCCCTCATATCTCTGGGTACCAGCGCCTTCTTGAGAGGAACTTATCCATATATTTATCTCCATTGCTATCCACCGGACTGATGGACGTCACACCGGGTTGTTCCTCGTGGCAGCGGTTTCCCTCGATTTTCTACACATAGACGCTTCTGCAGGTGTTGTGCTCTGAGCGCAACACCTAGGGGTAAGAACCCATCTTTACGTTAACCCTTTATCATCGTCAAACGGTCCTCACTAGGACTAAAACAAACTCCTGTTGTTTTTTCTCGTTTATATATTTGCCCTCATATCATGGACTAAGTCCGGCCTGTGCTTCAGCTGGGACACAGATGATGCAGCAGCCGGACAGGATTATGTTCTGGATGGTATGGGGTCCCCTAGTGGTGTTTTCTATAAGCCATGATTTCTATAAAAAGCAGATATAAGTGTTTTTATGAGGTATATTATAAAGGTAAATGTTCAGCCAAGACGTACAACATATAAAAAGTTTTTGACAGTGCTTGTTGAAAACTTCCATGTGCTGCCATCTATAGGGAAACATCAACATATCTATTTTATTGAATGGAGTATTTTATAATCATTTTTCTCTTGAATTTAAATGTCATGAGAAAGAAACATTCTCCTTCTTCCTCCATATAAAATGAGAGGCATATAAATGAACATTGCATTGTAGGGGGTTACAGAGCAGCCCCCAGCGATTGGATGACGAGACCCAGCACAGCACAGCAGACTCAGGGAGGAAGTGAATGAATGGTAAGGGTGGGCTCAGTGCTTGCCTCAGACATGCCCCTTCCTGAGCATTGGATGTCAGAAGGAGTGAGCAGCAGAACAGATGGATTTGTGAGCCAAATACAGATGCCAGACACACAAAAAAAGACATGTAAAGCATCTGCACAACCTATTGAGGAGCATGTAGAAGCATAATTTTTTTCTGTAATATGACAGGTACGCTTTAGGGTATTTTGGGGTGACAAACGCAATACTCTTGACATTGGGAATGTTCCATGTTTTAAAGGGGTATTCCTGGAAAAAAACATTTCTTATATCAACTGGCTCCAGAAAGTTAAAGGGTAGCTCCCACCATCCTATTTTCTGTCCCTGCCTATTGCCCATCTATCCCTAACCCCCTCCCTGCTTTTATTTATTGTTTTACTATATTAAAAAGGCCTTTTTGTCTGCCTGGTAGTGTGCTCACTACCAGGCAGACTTCCCCAGCAGGCAGACGTCACTGATGCCTGCTGGGGCCGGCACTTCTGCCCTTAGTTCATCTATACAGGGTGCCTCCAGCTGTTTCGCCACTACAACTCCCAGCTTGCCTTGACATCTATTGGCTGTCAGGGCATGCTGGGAGTTGTAGTGGGGAAACAGCTGGAGGCACCCTGTGTTGAAAACAATAAGTTAGGGCCATGGGCGCAGCGCTGCGCTACCCTGTTCCCTCCAGCGCTAAACACCCCCCCATGTTGAAACCCCGCTCTCCCCGCAACCCCTGTGTTCAAACCCCGATCCCTGCAACCTCTGTGTTCAAACCCCGCTCTCCTCGCAACCCCCGTGTTCAAACCCCGATCCCCGCAGCCCCTGTATTACAAACCCCTATCCCTGCTACTCCCGTATTACAAACCTCGATCCCCATACATGCAAACTGCAGAGTCAGCGGCGTGCATGGGCAGCATCAGCGGCGTGGTGCAGGAGGAGTGGCAGGTGTCTGAGGCCAGGGAGCCAATGCGCTCGCTCCCTGCCTGTCTGATTGACAGGCAGGGAGCGAGCGCAGGCTGAATGAATTGGGACTGATGCCCGGCCGCATCAGTCCGAATTCATGCGTGACGTCACGCCAGCCTGCAGCCGGCCCCTAGGAGGGAGACCCCTAGTGAACGGTTTTCAAACGTTAATTTAAATATTTTAATAAAAAAAAAAAAAAAAAAGGAAAATATATTAGAGATATGTTGTAGTACATATGTACTACAACATATCAAAAAAAAAGTTGATGACAGTGCCCATTTAAACAGATTTGTAAATTACTTCTATTAAAAAATCTTAATCCTTTCAATAATTATCAGCTGCTGAAGTTGAGCTGTTGTTTTCGGTCTGACAACAATGCTCTCTGCTGACATCCCTGCTTGTCTCGGGAACTGCACAGTAGAGTAGAAGAAGTTTGCTATGGGGGATTTGTTTCTAAACTGGGTGGTTCCCGAGACACGTGTCATCAGAGAGCACTTAGACAGAAAAGAACAACTCAACTTCAGCAGCTCATAAATACTGAAAGGATTAAGAATTTTTTAATAGAAGTAATTTACAAATCTGTTTAACTTTCTGGAGCCAATTGATATATATATAAAAACGTTTTTTTTCCTGGATAACCCCTTTAAGTCATTACACCATTAAGGTCTCCAAAATTTCCAGTAAAATTCTGTATTTTTCTTCTCTCCAATGGCTTTTTGTTTACCTAGGTGAGAGTTTGCAGAACGTCCCCGTTCCGTTGGTTTACACAAACATGAAGTTGTATTGAAGCCTCTGATGCTTTCCTTCCTCCCTTCTCTGACACATTTCCTTTTCTTGCCTAATGAACAGCTGAGGAGTCGATCTCCGTCTTCCAGGCGATCCGCAGGCAGAGACGGCTCCTCTGATGTGTCAGAAATGTTGCCCATTATAACTAATCCTGGGAACTATTATTTTGAATTGTTGGTTTATTTTTTCCAGCTGTACAGATAATGCCAATGTTTGTGACAAAATGGAAATTATGTATTTTAGCATAATTATATTTGTGTCCTGGGTAAAAAACAAAAATGTAAAAATATCACTGCTGCACAGTATTCCGTATTATGCAAATGGTAAGCTACTTTTATTCAATGTCGGATATATTTAATTTTAGTTTTTTGCTTTTTTTATTTTCTTTCTTAAAGTGACCCTGTCATATCACAGAAAAAATAATGCTTCTATGTGTTACTCACTAGGTCATGCATCTGCATGACCTAGTGAGTAACACATAGAAGCATTATTTTTTACGTTTCTGTATGTGCCTAGCTTCTGTATTTGGCTCACAAATCCCTCCGTTCTGCTGCTCACTCATTCTGACATCCACTGCTTAGGAAGGGTCGTGTCTGAGAGAGTACCTCTCTAGTTTTCTACCTTGATATTGCTCTGTATTTTCTGCTCAGTCTCAGTCAGATTCACAAACTGGGAAGGGGCGTTCCCCAGCAGGCGTGACATCATCCGAAGCCATACAGGGGATAACTTCCGCCTCACTCTGCTACACACAGCCCAGAGCAGTTCAGTGTGAGATGAGCTATGATTGGCTAAGGCTGCACACATGCCCCTCAGCACTTCAGACTGCATTTCCTGATTTTGGACTTCTACCAGGCCAGCAGGAGTTCTAAGTCTGTGCAAGAGATGGAGGGGGTGGGGGGGGGGGGGGTTGAATGTGCTGTGAACAAGTAGGGAGACACCTAGTGGCCAATTTTTTAAAACACAAATAAAACAGAAAGTACATTAGAAAGATTTTTTTATTTACCATAAGGAGTGTAATAACAAAAATTTGTTTTAACCTCTTGGGGACGCAGGGCGTATGCATACGCCCTGCATCCCCGATCCTTAAGGACTCAGGGCGTACCTGTACACCCTGAGCCCAGTACCGGTGTTTAAAACGGGGTCACGCCGTGACCCCGCATCACACCGGGTCAGTCCCGGCTGCTAATCATAGCCGGGACCCTGAGCTAACAGCGCGCGGCACCGATCAAAGTTGACCGCCGCGTCTGAAAGTGAAAGTAAACGGTTCCCGGCAGCTCAGTCGGGCTGATCGGGACATCGCGATAAAATCGCGATGTTCCGATCAGCTGGGACGCAGGCGGAGGTCTCCTTACCTGTGTCCGCAGCTCCAAGTCTGAGCTACAGACTTGAGCAATCGAGCCCCTATCTCACTGATCCGTGCTTTGCTTTGCAGGGATCAGCATAAGAGATCA
The DNA here is from genome assembly GCF_029499605.1 of Hyla sarda. NCBI lineage: Eukaryota > Metazoa > Chordata > Amphibia > Anura > Hylidae > Hyla > Hyla sarda. Next base: position 10,724,396 of record NC_079201.1, on the reverse strand, counting down.
GTGTGTGCAGTGTTATAGGTCCCTATGGGAGCTATAACACTGCGAAAAAAAAAGTTAAAGGTCATTTAACCCCTTCCCTAAATCACCCCCCTTTTCCCATGAAAAATAAATAAAAAAATAAACATATGTGGTATCGCCGCGTGTGGAAATGTCCGTACTATTAAAATATATTGTTAAGTAAATCGCATGGTCAATGGCGCACACTCGAAAAAATTCCAAAGTCCAAAATAGCGTATTTTTGGTCACTTTTTATATCATGAAAAAATTAACAAAAAGCTATCAAAAAGTCCGATCAATACAAAAATGGTACCTATAAAAACTTCAGAACACGGCTCAAAAAATGAGGCCTCATACCGGCCCGTATGCGTAAAAGTTAAAAAGTTATAGGGGTTAGAAGATGAGAATTTTTAACATAGAAATTTTCCTGTATGTAGTTATGATTTCTTTCCGAAGTACAACAATATCAAACCTATATTTATCGGCGTATAACACACACTTTTTAGGCTAAAATTTTTAGCCTAAAGTCTATGTGCATGTTATACGCCGATACACCCCCAGGAAAGGCAGGGGGAGAGAGGCCATCGCTGCCCGCTTCTCTCCCCCTGCCTTTCCTGGGGTCTAGAGCCCTGCTGCCGGCCCTTCTCTCCCCCTGGCTATCGGCGCCGCTGCCCGTTCTGTACCCCTGACTATCGGTACCGGCGCCCCATTGCCGGCGCCGATAGCCAGGGGGAGAGAAGCGGCGGCGACAGCCAGGGGGAGAGAAGGGGCAGCGGCATCCATTGCCGGCGCCGCTGCCCCGTTGCCTCCCCCCATCCCCGGTGGCATAATTACCTGGGTCGGGTCCGCGCTGCTGCAGGCCTCCAGCGTGCGTCCCCGGCGTCGTTGCTATGCGCTGCACGGCGCGGTGCACTGACGTCATGCGCCGAGCCGTGCATACCAACGACGCAGGGGACGCGCTCCGGAGGCCTGTAGCAGCGCGGACCCGACCCAGGTAATTATGCCACCGGGGATGGGGGGAGGCAACGGGGCAGCGGTGCCGGCAATGGGTGCCGCTGCCCCTTCTCTCCCCCTGGCTGTCGGCGCCGCTTCTCTCCCCCTGGCTATCGGCGCGGCAATGGGGCGCCGGTACCGATAGTCAGGGGGACAGAACGGGCAGCGGCGCCGATAGCCAGGAGGAGAGAAGGGCCGGCAGCAGGGCTCTAGACCCCAGGAAAGGCGGGGAGAGAGAAGCGGGCAGCGACGGCCTCTCTCCCCCTGCCTTTCCTGGGGGTATATCGGGGTATACACGCGCACACACGCACCCTCATTTTACCATGGATATTTGGGTAAAAAAAAATTTTTACCAAAATATCCTTGGTAAAATGAGGGTGCGTGTTATAGGCCGGTGCGTGGTATACCCCGATAAATACGGTAAGTAGGGGATCATTTTAATGGTATGAACCTACAGAATAATGACAAGGTGTCATTTTTACCGAAAAATGCACTGCGTAGAAACGGAAGCCCCCAAAAGTTACAAAATTAAATTTTTTGTTCAATTTTGTCACACAATGAATTTTTTTCCCCATTTTGCCGTGGATTTTTGGGTAAAATGACTGATGTCACTGCAAAGTAGAATTGGTGGCGCAAAAATTAAGCCATCATATGGATTTTTATGTGCAAAATTATGATTTTAGAAGGTGATGATTTTTAGAAGGTGATGAGGAAAAAATTAGTCCCTAAGGGGTTAAAGGGGTACTCCGCCGCTTAGACATCTTATCCCCTATCCAAAGGATAGGGGATAAGATGCCTGATCGCGGGGGTCCCCCCGCTGGGGACCCCCGTGATCTTGCACGCCGCCCCCAATAAAATCAGTCCCCGGAGCGCGTTCGCTCCGGGTCTGATTATTGCCGATCACGGGGCCGGAGCGTTGTGACTTCAAGGCTCCGCCCCTTGTAATGTCACGCTCCACCCACCTCAATGCAAGCCTATGGGAGGGGGCGTGAGAACTGTCAAGCCCCCTCTCATAGGCTTGCATTGAGGGGGCAGAGCGTGACATTACACGGGGCGGAGCCTTGACGTCACTACGCTCCGGCCCCGTTATCGGCAATAATCAGACTGTCACGCCCCCTCTCATGGGCCCCGTGATCGGCAATAATCAGACTGTCACGCCCCCTCTCATAGGCTTGCATTGAGGGGCGGAGCCTTGACGTCACAACGCTCCGGCCCCGTGATCGGCAATAATCAGACCCGGAGCAAACGGGCTCCGGGGACTGATTTTAACGGGGAGCGGCGTGCAAGATCACAGGGGTCCCCAGCGGCGGGACCCCCGCGATCAGGCATCTCATCCCCTATCCGTTGGATAGGGGATAAGATGTCTAAGCGGCGGAGTACCCCTTTAATGACAGGGCCCATTTAATGATAGACATATTAACCTGTTTGCAGTCATTGTCCTGCAGGAACGTTTACATAAAAACAAACCAAAAAATCTTGTAAGCATATGTTTATGTGTTGGAATGCTTATCATGGTGTTGTTGTTGTTGTTGATGTGGAAAATGTGGTAATGCTATAGATCCCCTGCACAGGAAGAATATTCATCATCCATCCAGGTTGGAGCCGTCTGAATGATGTTTGTTGCCAGCTCTGCAGTTTGTACTAAAATTCACCCCATTCTGCCAAGCATTTTGGACATTTTGGAGGATGACGGCCAAAGTAAGATTACCTTTAGGTATTTTTTTTTTTTTTTTTTTTAGGTTAAATTTTGCTATGCTTATCGCAGATAAAAGAAAAAGCTCAAATGAACAGTTAAAGGGGCACTCCAGTGGGAAAACAATTTTTTTTTAATTAACTGGTACCAGAAAATGTAAAAGATTTGTATATTGCTTCTGTTTAAAAATCTTAATCCTTTCAATACTTATCAGCTGCTGTATGCTCCACAGGAAGATCGTTTCTGTCTGACCACAGTGCTCTCTGCTGACACCTCTGTCCATGTCAAGAACTGTCCAGAGTGCAAGCAAAACCCCACAGCAAACCTCTCCTGCTCCGGACAGTTCCTAAGATGGACAGAGGTGTCAGCAGAGAGCACTGTCGACTTTATGTCAGCAGAGAGCTCTGTGTTCCAAAAAGAAAAGAATTTCCTCTGTAGTATTCAGCAGCTAATAAGTACTGGAAGGATTAAGATTTTTTAATAGAAGTCATCTGTTTAACTTTCTGCTACCAGTTGGTTTAAAAAAAAAAAAAAAAAAAAAGTTTTCCACCGGAGTACCCCTTTAAAAATAAATATTGGGCTGATAATCACCGAAGAATTGTGAGAAAACCGTCACACACAGGTACAGACACTATATTATGAACTACACTAACTTTACAGCCCCGTAGCATAGTCGAATAAAAAAAAAATCCTGGAATACCCCTTGAAGATCTTTATATAGAAGTAATTTACAAATCTGTTTGGCAACAGTTGATTTAAATAAAAAATAAATACAGTACCCCTTTAAGCAATAGGAAGCATGGGGAAGATTTCTCAAAAACTGTGTAAAGGAAAAGTTGACCAGTTGCCCATAGCAACCAATCAGATCGCTTCTTTCATTTTAAAAAGGGCCTGTGGAAAATGAAAGAAGTGACCTGATTGGTTGCTAAGGGCAACTGGGTAACTTATCCTCTACACAGATCTTGATGAATCGCCCCCTATATGTTTATAATACAACACAGAGCATTTTGGTATAAAAGTCAGTGTAGCGGTATAGGAAACATTTTTATATAATTTTGTTCCCAACACTTGGAGCAGGCGGCGGGGGTCGTGACATCATGGCCACGCCCCTCATGTCATCACGCCATGCCCCCTCAATACAAGTCTACGGGAGGGGGCGTGGTGGCCACCACACCTCCTCCCTTAGACTTGCACCCAGCGCTCTAAAATGAAGATCGGGTGCTGCACAGAGATCACGGGAGTCCCACTGCTCAGACCCCCGTGGAAGGGGATGTATAGGGGCAGAGTACACCTTTAAAGGGGTTGTGCGCTGCCCAAATTTTCGGAGCTCCGCTCACAGCGTCCGGAAGTTCATTACTCCGAACGCTGTGTGCGGGCTTCCGTGTTCGCGGCCACCGGGCGTGACGTCACGCCCGGCCCCTCGCCCGCCCCCTCTACCAAAGTCTATGGGAAGGGGGCGTGACAGCAGTTGCGCCCCCTTCCCATAGACTTTCGTTGAGGGGGTGGGCAAGACATCACACTGCGAACACGGAAGCCTGCACCCAGCGTTCGGAGTAATTAACTTCGGACGCTGTGAGCGGAGCTCCGAAAGTTAGAGCAGTGCACAACCCCTTTAATGGTTAAAGGGGTTATCCAGGATTAGTAAGACAGAGCTTTTTTTCCCCCTGAAAAACAGCGCCACCTCTGTCCTCAGGTTGTGTGTCGTATTGCGGCTTAGTTCCATTTAGGTGAATGGAGCCAAGTTGGAATACCACACACAACCTGAGGACAGGGGTGGTGGTGTTTTCCGAAGACATTAGCTCTGTGTTTATAATCTTGGATAACCCCTAAATATGACAATTGTACAAAAAGTACAAGGTAGAACAGTAAAACTATTACAAGTTTTCACACAAACTATTTTTGGTGGGGTTTTTTTTACCAGAAAAAAAGCCTGGAAATGCTGCCGTGTGAACATAGCCTATGAGTGAGCCTGAAAGAGCTACCACTTGAGTCGGATTGAACTGCCACGAGTGAATTAGAAAAGGCGAGACCTGGAGCAGTTTGTAAAGGAAGAGTGGTCCAACATTCCGGCTGAGAGGTGTAAGGAGCTTATTGATGGTTATAGGAAGCCATTGATTTCAGTTATTTTTTCCAAAGGGTGTGAAACCAAATATTAAGTTAAGGGAGCCAATAATTTTGTCCAGCCCATTTTTGGAGTTTGGTGACATTATGTCCAATTTGCTTTTTTCCTCCATTTTTTGGTTTAGTTCCAATACACACAAAGGGAATAAACATGTGTATAGCAAAACATGTGTTACTGCAATCCTTTTCTGTGAGAAATACTTCATTTTCTAGAAAAATTTCAGGGGTGCCAACATTTACGGCCCTGACTGTATGTATACATCCAATCACATTGTTCATAGCAGTAAGTAGCCGCCATACTCCCCTCTGACATCATATAACTCCACCCCTGGAAAATCCTATATATGATTAATAGGGTATTGTAGTCAGTAAAGAAATCCCCAAGTTGTTAGTAACAAGGTATTACTCACAGAGATCAGCAACATCCAATCTATTCCTTCTGATCCCACAGAGAGCGGGGTCTGATGTGGATTGGGAGCAGCCATGTCTGTTTGTAAACAGAGACACTGAGCATGCTCACCCCGCTCCTCCTGACTGGTTACCCCAATGGGCGCATCACTGTGCACATGGCTAATTTACATAAAGGGGCCAAGGAACAGAACATATCAGTCATCCATGGCCGATTAACCCCTAACTGGCCAGCGACATTGGTCTGGAATCATACTCACAGAGGGGGGGTGTTCACTATATAGCAGGCAACACCCTCTTGTCTCATAAGGCAACATGTGATCCGATATGAATGGGGAAAATGAGTGTAGTGGACCATAGGATTACACAGGGGCAATATTGTCTATAACTGAAGTATATAGAAAAATAAATAAATAAAAGCAAATAAGAAGGAAAAAAATAATAACAGATAAAAAAAATATAGAAGTTAAATAAGAATAAAAACACCATTCTTTATATCCACATGAACACCTACTAGGCTAATGGTGGCTCAGTGGTTAGGACTAATGGCTTGTAGTGCTGGGGTTGTAGGTTCAAATCCCATTGGGAGCAACAACAGCAAATTAAGTTTGTATGTTGTTGTTGTCCCTCTGTTTGCTTGGTACACTCCAAAACATGAAAAGGAAAATGTTTCATTGGCTTTACCCATTTTTTTTATTTTATTTTAGTGGTAAAAATGTGTGCGCAATGAGTAAGGAAATGGGTGGGGAAAATGCCTAAACATACATCAGCCCAGACTTAGCTTTTTGGTGTGTTCAGAAAATCCGCAATTGTTTTTTTGTACAGCGGGAAATAAGTTTACAAATTTTGCTCAAACTATAGAAAAATGGAGCACTGAAGTGAGATTTCAGGAAATGTGTCCCTGCCCAAAATCGATCAAATACCCTGCTACCATTTAATACAAGTAGACATCAGCATCACACCAAACCAAGGTGGACAAAAATCATTCACCTACAATGATAAATCCCGCCCCCCCACCTGATAGGTGAAATGATATTATGGGCCCTGAAGGGGGCAGAAATTGGTGGTTGGGTTATTTACACAATTGTCCCTTTGTGAGAATTGCTTGAGGTCTCCATGTGGATATAGGTCTTTTTATTTATTTTTTGTATACATGTTTTCTGTTTTTTATCCTTTCCTACTTTTTATTTTAATTAAAGTTTCTTTTTTATTAGTTTATTCTCCTTTACCATTTATTTCCAGCTCTTCATTTAAATTAGTTCCATATTTTGCTTTCTTTTATGGTCCTATGTGGGATTTGATCCTGGGACCCTCACTGCAACAAGACAACAGTGCTTATCACTGAGCCACCACTCAGATGTTCTTTAGCAAAAAGTTTTTGAGGTCTCCATGTGGATATAAGGAATGGTATGTTTATTTTTTATTTACATTTAATTTCTATAATTTAATTTTTTTTTAAATTCTTTCTTTTTTCTATTTAGTGCTATATATAGTGAACAACCACCTCGGTGAGTATGATACCAGACCAATGCTGCTAGCTAGTTAGGGGTTAACCGGCCATGGATGACTGATATGTTCTGTTCCTTGGCCCCTTTATGTAAATTAGCCATGTGCACAGTGATGCACCCATTGGGGTAACCAGTCAGGAGGAGCAGGGTGAGCATGCTCAGTGTCTCTGTTTACAAACAGACATGGCTGCTCCCCATCCACGTCAGATCTCGTTCTCTGGGGGATCAGAAGGAATAGATTGGATGTTGCTGATCACTGTGAGTAATACCTTGTTACTAACAACTTGGGGATTTCCTTACTGACTACAATACCCTATCAGTCATGTAAGGGATTATATGGGGGTGGAGTTATATGATGTCAGAGGGGAATATGGCGACTACTTTCTGCTTTGGATAATGTGATTGGATGTATACTCTTTGATAGTGTAATGTGATTGGTTGATATTGATATAAAAGCCCGATCTGTGACCCCCTACTAAGCTTCACAAAGAACTACATGGTGTATGTACAAGTAGAAGTGAAACAGACGGGAAAAAAATTGGTGTAATGGCAAATATTCGCATAAGATCACACTATGCGTAAGGATTATGCGATTATTTGCCATATTTTGCTTTGCTCATTAAATGGTCATGGCTTTGCGGAAAGGGGGCATGGTTTATCCCAAAGGGGGTGTCGCCACCCCATTCACCAAATTTATGAAAGATTCTGTTTGCTAGCAGGCGTAAACTACGGCAAAACTCTTCTTTAGGTCAAAGATGGTGGAGATTTAATGGAGGCAGCACAGGCTTGCTGAATCTATGTAGAGATCTGCGGCCCCACCTAAATCCAGTATGTCTGTGCGCTGGTGGCAGATTATTTTTGGCAGTCAAGCTAAATCCCCTATCTGCTCTGAGTGGGCACAGTTTGAAGGGGGGATGTGTGGCATAGATGTGGAGGTATTGGAGATAATGCTCCAGAATGATCACAAAAGTTCCAATTCCAGTTGGTAATAAAATGAGTACGTTGCCTGGAATACCAATTATTTTCTTCCTCTATGCTTCAAATAAACTCCATTTATGTGTATAGGAAAAGAGGCATGGTTTCCCATAGCGACCAATCAGATTATGTTGTCAGTCATTTAAATGGTTAAATGTCGCAGTCAATGGCGATTGGGACATTTATACATTAAATGCCTGTTATCCCTGGTGTCCAGTGGTTCCATCGGCACCCCCACAATGTAGTTGCGGGGTGCCGAAGGATTGCTTGGAAAGCCCGGGGAGTTACCTGTGGTTCAGTGTCTTCCATGGACCGGCAATTGTTAAAGCCTACCAAAGGTAGTTGCAGGGTGCCGATGGATTGCTGGGAAAGCCTGAGGAGTTAACTGGGCTTCAGTGTCAGTTAGGGACCGGCAGCTGGTAAAGCCTACCTAAGACAGCCTTTAGCAATCAACGTCAATAACATAGATCGATGTAATGCAATCAGACTGCTTCCTATATGTTATCGGCTACTGCTCGTTGTGTGAAATAGATAAATACCACGTTGCCTCAGTGCAGCCTCACTAAGTCCTTGAGATAGACCCCCTGATGTTTAAAAGCTCACAAAACAAATCTCGGACCCATTACCCGTGCCTTACAGACATGAATGATTAGGAGGCAAAGTGGTTTCGTATATATGTGTGCCTAGGGGTCAGGCTTCATTTTGACCGTGTATAAAGAATGGTTGTTTTCAGCTCTGCTTCATCTACATTATTGATCTCGTGTCCATTGAATCTCCATTGAGGTTGTTCGAAGGGAAAGGAGATTTATGTATGATGTCTACCCAAACCTGGCTACTGTAATGTCTTCAGTTGTTCCTAATAAAGAAAGCCAAAAAAAACAAAAAACATGTAGCTACAGTAGCCGTTATAGTTTGTTACCTCACTGAACCGTCTTACAGCGGATTAATACTTTGGGTATTACAAGGTTCTTTGAGTTCATTTACCAGTTGTGTGTAGTGTAATCTGAATGACCTCCGGTTGCACCGTAAGAAGCTTTTAGACTATAATTAATGTTCAAGACAAGTGCTAATGGCAGGTTAAGTGAATATGTTTCTTTTATATAATTTTCTTTAGGTATATTAATATTTGTTTTAAAAGCTTAAAAAAATAAAAAAATAAACACTAAAATGAGCCTAGTCTTTAATGTCACAATGTCTTAACTAAGCAATAATTAGGTGATGTGATTAGGGATGAGCGAATCGAATCTGATGAATTCAAATTCAGTATGAATTTCAGGATAAATTCGATTCGCAACGAATGCGAATATTGCCGCGATTCGATCATGCAAATCGCTTCATTAAACTCCATTTAGTGCGGTCCAGGCTGCAGGACATCTGAAATGGCGGATCCACATGTGAGGACATGGTGCAAGGAATACTGGGAAGGCGGGAACAAAGGTTAGCGGTATGACCTTGAATCACATGCAGCCTATCAGCAGCCAGCCACCCCTGTGTTCTATTACAGAGAGGGAGGGACAGACAGCAGTGTGTGTTGCACACAAAAGCATTTTTCCAGCAGGGATTCACCTCCCAGTCACATCAGTGTTCTATTACAGAGAGGGACAGAGAGCAGTGTGTTGAAAAGAAAAGCTTTTTTAAAGCAGCGATTAAACTCAAGCCCAAATCCAGCCTAGAAGCCCTGATAGGGAAGGGAGTGAGATTGAGAGAGAGAGAGAGAGAGAGAGAGTGCAATTTTGGGTGTAGTACACAGCGACTGTGTGCTGCAGCACTGGTGTGTACTGCTGGTGTTGTACATAAATACTGTTTTGAGCTTACTGGAGCACATTGTACTCCCCTCATAAGTGCATACCACATACGTTCATCTCAGGGGTGTTCCTGTTAAAGTCTAAAGTGCCTAGATACTGTGAAAGGCCAGCCAAAAGTACACACCTGCTGGTGTTGTAGACAAATACTGTTTTAAGCGTAGTGGAGCGCATTGTTATCCCCTCATAAGTAAGCTGCCTGGCCACTGGGTCGTTTCCTGTGGGCATGGTGTCTCGGAGGCGGTGGTCGCCGCCCAGTGCTACGCCAGTGTTAGGTTAGGGACCCACTCTGACTAGGTGGCCTTGAGCTTGTACTTTTTGATCAAAATGTATAATAACAACCTGTTAGTTTTTTAAATTATGCTGAGAAGCAAATAGATCAAAATACAAATGGTGGATGTGCGGCTGTGTTTCTCTATTTGTGTTGCCATAAAAATAAACATGCCAATGTATTCCAAGTTGTGGTTACAATCCTTATTAATCTCCTGATAGTATTCGGCTTCACAGTTTCTTTTCAGCCCGGTATCAAACATTCCCGATAAAGTGCAAAAAAAAAAAAAAGTGAGGTTTTCATTTGAATAATGACACCAAATGTAGAACATAATAAACATTTGCTAATCAAAGCTTCTCTCCGCCGCGTCAACACATCATTCTGCATTCGGGAAGCTTTGTGTTGCTCACTTGGATTTTGCATGCCAATTAGGTTATTAAAGGGGGAAATGGCCGTGTGTGTTTTTGTACCGTCATTTGAAATTTAGATACTTGATTATAATTTAGAGCCGAGAACATCTGAGGCAATTCACGACACTTCACAGTTAATCTACCAGACATTGTTCTTTTTTTTTTTTTTTTTTTTTTTTAAATAGCAATACTAAATGTGAAAAAACAGATGGCAGGCAAAATGATCAAGATTGGAACTGACTGTAATCCCCCATCCTGTACAGGAACTTTACATGTGGGATTCCCTAAATATGCATAATAAATATAAGTTCCGCCCATTGTTCGATGTTAATTCCCTTAAAAATCTTATTGTAGGTACTGTGAACTGACGCGTGACAGGGTACTGATGGAATCAAAAATCTATTTAAAGGGGTATTCTGGGACCTTTTTTTTTTTTTATTTGACTGTGCTACAGGGGCTGTAAAGATAGCGTAGTTCATAAAATAGTGTTTGTACCTGATTTTCGTGGTGGTCTCGCAATTCTTCTGTGATTTTTGCCCATTTGTTTTTTTTAAGCAGCATAAAAAATTAGTGTTGTTTCAGGTTTTCCCAGGTTGCAGTGTGGCCGAGACATTACATCACTAGTCAAGGGTTCAGAGGGAGCCTGTCTGTGCTACAATTGGTGGAAGGCCCGTTGGGTGGGAGAGCATTATGCTAAAATTTGCTGCAGCTGGAGGCACCCAGATCAGAAAACACTGGTCTTTTTCATTGAAGGTGGCACAGGTGTGTTTCAGTTGGTCGAGTTGACTGATAAATAACACTCCTTTTTGTTTGTTTGTAGCATCTTAGGAGACAGAAAGGATTACCGTATTTTTCGCCCTATAGGACGTACCGGCATATAAGACGCACCCTAATTTAAAGGTGCAAAATCTAGAAAAAAAAGATTCTGCACCCAACAGTGATCTTCAACCTGCGGACCTCCAGATGTTGCAAAACTACAACTCCCAGCATGCCCGGACAGCCATTGGCTGTCCAGGCATGCTGGGAGTTGTAGTTTTGCTACATCTGGAGGTCCGCAGGTTGAAGATCACTGGTATAGGAGGTAATACTCACGTGTCCCCGCCGCTCCGGACCCATCACTGCTGTCCGCTATGTCGCTCCATCGCTGTTGCCGCGTCCCCGTGGTGTCCCCGATGCTCCGGACGTCTTCTTCCCCGGGATCCACGCTCTCCATCGCCGTCATCACGTGGCTACGCACACTGCTCCTGTTGGATGATAGGACGGCGTGCGCGACAACATGATGATGTCGAAGGAGAGCGCCAGCCATGCAGGGGATCCCGGCACGGAGCAGACATCGAGGAGGCAGGTCAGGTCCCTCCCGGTGTCCTGTAAGCTGTTCAGGACGTCGCGATCTCACCGCGGTGGTCCCGAACAGCCCGACTGAGCAGCCGGGTTACTGTCACTTTTGCTTCAGACGCGGCGGTCAGCTTTGATCGCCGCATCTGAACTGTTAATACAGGGCATCCCCGCAATCAGTGATGTCCTGTATTAGCTGCGGGTCCCGGCCCTTGATGGCCGCAGGGACTGCCGCGATAGGTGTGTATTTGCCGTATAAGACGCACCAACTTTCCCCTCCAGTTTTGGGGAAGAAAAAGTGCGTCTTATACGGCGAAAAATACGGTAATCTTAAACATAGCCAGAAAAATACAGTGATCCCTCAACTTACAATGGCCTCAACATACAATAGTTTCAACATACAATGTTCTTTTCTGGACCATTGTAACTTTGGATAGGGGATAAGATGTCTAGGGGTGGAGTACCCCTTTAAAGGACACAACGAAGAGAATTATCATTGGAAAATTAAAGAAAAACAGCAAAGATCCCATCATTTTAACTGGTTGTCAGTGCTTGTAATGTTTTGCTGGTCAGTGTATATGCTGAGAATGTGAATAGTTTTAACAATATTTATAGGGGTACTCTGTTGCAGAACATCTTATCCGTTCTGATCACATGGTGTTTGACCACTGGGACCCCCTCGATCTCCTGCCTGACACCATGCATGGAGAGATCTCTGCTTCGTGATGGATTACTGTCGACCTCCGCACTAAGCGATGGCTGACATATCCCTCCATGTAGCTCTATGGGAACGCTGAAGATGCCCAAATGCTGGGTGGTCAACAGTAATCCGTTCATGAAGCAGAGATTGCTTCGTGCATGAAGAGAGTTGGGGTGCTGGGCAGGAGACCCCTGGGGGGGAGAGGGGTTCCCAGCAGTCGGACCCCCCGCGATCAAACATTTAAGGAAGGATAAGATGTTTGTCAACAGAGTACCCCTTTAATGTTTTTTCTTTAAAATTGATGGTGTATCGGGTGTATCAGATAAGTAAATAGGGTGTTAATGTTTTCTACTTTTTCTATTTGTATGTTAATTCCAGATGACTCAAAAAGATTTAAGAAACAGGTTCCTTAAAGAATTATCAACTTCTTGCAGATTTCAGAATCTGTATAAGTAATCAAAAGAAACAGAGTTTTAGGATGACTGAATGACCCTTTAACTTCTATATCTTTGGTGTTACAATATACATTTAACTGAGATTATACAGTATCTATTGAAGTAGTTTCTAAATTTATGCTTTATGTAGCCAAGCTGGAAAAAGGCAGTAGAACGTAACTCACATGAAAATGGAACATAGCTAAAGTATAAAAAAAATAATCATCTGATATATCAACCGAAAGATATCCAGGTGACAGAAGTGGAACTTTTACCTATAATAAATTGGATGAACTTTTTCTCTGCTGAGTTTGTCCTACTTTATCTAAAAGACTTTGATAAAGAAAAAAATCGGTAAAGTTTGAAAGTACATTTTGCAGTGTGAAATACTGTATTTTGTCACTTGTCATGCTTTTGTTTTTACAGCACATTTGTCTCTAATAAAGTTAGCATTTTTCGGTCAAACAGGAAGATAAGGTACACAATCAACAGACAAGAGCAAGGAGGACAAACCAGGCACAAGCCAGAGAGTCAAAATACCAGGAGGATAGTGCAGTACAAAATCAGAACAAGAAGATATGTCAAGACAAGCAGGGGTCAAACCTATGGAGTAGCATGGTACAAAGTCAGAATGCAAAGGCAGGGTCAGGTCACTAGCACAGGTCAGGTTAGGTCACAGCAAACAGTGGGTACAAAAATGCGGAAGAAGGGAAGATTCCACAGTCATGAGCAACTTAGCTAGTGAGATGACTTTTTAAATATCCCACTGCTGGGAGGTTTGAACGTCGGGACTGTGGCTGGTTGGCCTAGCCCTTATACCTCCCAGTTGGCTGGACCAGCCGTGTCACTAGCGATGAATGAACATGCAGAACCATCATCAGGACAACAAGGATGCTGCCTGCTGGTTATGTTTATGCACATAATATATACATTTGTGAGAAAAGGTTCAGTAGAACTTGTGTCTTATCCCCTATCCAAAGGATCTCCCTGCTGCACCTGGCATTCGTTTAGAGTGTCGGGTGCAGTGCCGAAGACTCTTGACGTCACGGTCATGCCCGCTTATGATGTCACGTGGCTCAACTTCACTCCATGCCGGATGACTGGTGATGCTGGGTGGAGGCTCGTGATATCACAGCCTCGCCTTCTCCCATAGACTTGCATCACGAGCAGGCATGACAGTGACGTCAAGAGCCTCCGCCCCGCATTGCCAGTCATCCGGCCAGAGCAATGTTCGCTCCGTGCACTGGATGTCTGGGGTGTCGCAGCTGAGATTGCGAGGGTCCCCAGTGGCGAGATCCCCACGATCAGAAATCTTATCCCCTATCGTTTGGATAGGGGATAAAATGTCTAGGGGCGGAGTACCCCTTTAACATCTCTGCTCTTTCTATGCTTACTAGTCCGGTGGGTTGTCCTACTCAATGATTGACAGTCTCCTGTATGTCCCTAAAAAAAAAAGTTGTCAATTACTGATCAGGCCATTCACTTTACTCTTTTCCATTCTGCAGAATACAGTGGGAGGTCTTATTGGGGTTTGACATCTATGTTCTTATGGAAAGTCACAGGTGAAAGGTGGCTATAAATCACTGAGTAGGACCGCCCACTGGACTCCAAAGTATAGTAAGAGCAGGAATGTAAATGACTAAAAGTTCTACTGAACCTTTTCCTATAAAACTATATAGGATCAAACTGGTTGTTTAACAGGACATGTACCTTTTAAAGGGATTATCCAGTATTAGAAAAACACTGCTTCTTTTCTTGCAAAAACAGCACCACTCCTTTCCACAGGATATGTGCAGTACTGCAGCTCCGGTTTCTCTGGCATAGGTAGAAACTCAGCTCCAAGCAGGTACACAGATCACAATACTTTCTGTGGTGCTCGGCAAACTCAGAACAGAAGTCCAGTATATAATATGCAATAGAAGGAACAATGTGGCACTCACTCAGAGTTTCAATTCCTGCAGCTTTACTCAGCACATTTATACAGACAGAAGGGTTACACAGAAAGAGCGACAGATGTTTCATGTGGCAAAGCACAGTAGAGCCCCCATTCTTTGTTGGTGAAAGGATCACTGGGATCATAGTAAAAGTCTTGGATGCCATTGTCCTATATTGGCAGAGCAGGAAGGAGTTAAAGGGGTATTCCGGAATTTTGGGTTGGAATGTGAGACAAGGCAGCAAAGTTAGTCTAGTTATTAATATCCTTCACTTCATACCTGTGTTTGGTGGCTGGTATTGAATATCTTTTTCTTTCTTTCCCCTAGAAGTTAATTTTTTGCAGCCTACAAAATGAGTGTTGTCTCGGATCTTTCCCAGCTTTCTCTGCGGCCCAAGACAATACAAGTCACAAATCAGGTGCTGAAAGGGAGCTTGGCTGCGTTGTCTGTTGTGTTTGAAGCCAGCCCCCTGATGATGTTACCGGCGCACATGTGCATTTATCATCACACAGATCCACAGCTTGTGTGTCAGATGATGTCGGGCAAGTCATGTGATCAAAGGGAGTGTGACTGCTGCAATAGGTGGGGTGGCCGATGTGGGGAAAATGTCACCTTCCACCTTGAAACAAAGGATCCTGGGGATTGTAGTCTGAGGGAGGCCACATAAACAGAAAGTAGTCAGTTCCCAAAAACAAGCCAGCAGTGTGATGGAGGATACAGGACATGGCCATTTACCACCAACACAAGCACGGATCCTTGGTAAGCATATCCATTACTGTATGACACTGAATTACTAAAGTAATCTTATAATGGAGAACTCCTTTAACCCCTTAAGGACTCAGCCCATTTTGGCCTTAAGGACTCAGACAATTTAATTTTTACGTTTTCATTTTTTCCTCCTCGCCTTCTAAAAATCATAACTCTTTTATATTTTCATCCACAGACTAGTATGAGGGCTTATTTTTTGCGTGACCAGTTGTCCTTTGTAATGACATCACTCATTATATCATAAAATGTATGGCGCAACCAAAAAACACTATTTTTGTGGGGAAATTAAAACGAAAAACGTAATTTTGCTAATTTTGGAAGGTTTTGTTTTCACGCCGTACAATTTCTGGTAAAAATGACGTGTGTTCTTTATTCTGAGGGTCAATACGATTAAAATGATACCCATTATTATATACTTTTATATTATTGTTGCGCTTAAAAAAAATCACAAACTTTTTAACCAAATTAGTACGTTTATAATCCCTTTATTTTGATGACCTATAACTTTTTTATTTTTCAGTATAAGCGGCGGTATGGGGGCTCATTTTTTGCGCCATGATCTGTACTTTTTTTTGATACCACATTTGTATATAAAAAACTTTTAATACATTTTTTATAATTTTTTTTTTAATAAAATGTATTAAAAAAGTAGGAATTTTGGACTTTTTAAAAAAATTTTCGTTCACGCCGTTCACCGTACGGGATCATTAACATTTTATTTTAATAGTTCGGACATTTACGCACGCGACGATACCAAATATGTCTATAAAAAATGTTTTTTACGCTTTTTGGGGGTAAAATAGGAAAAAACGGACGTTTTACTTTTTTATTGGGGGAGGGGATCAGCCGCGCATGACACGGGCATCGCTCCGATGCCCGCGGTTATGCTTAGGACGTAAATGTACGTCCTGGTGCGTTAAGTACCACCTCACCAGGACGTACATTTACGTCCTGCGTCCTTAAGGGGTTAAACTGGGGATCATTTCCAGGCAAAAAGCAAAGTAAAGTCGGAGTACATGATCAATCGCATGTTTCTCCCATGTAATTTCACACTTCTTGCCTCGATTCAAAGGACTTGATTTTCTATTCTAAATTACAACACGTTTTGGTGTGTGTCTGAGCTATCACTGCATAAATCAGCCAAAGTTCCTCTCTTTAAACACTTTCCCATATGGGATGTATTTTTCTTCCGGTTAAGTTGTACAAACAGAACATAAACACCCCAAACTGTGCAGCAGCGGTGATTACACATTTACATAACAAATAAGTTGCTGCATAATGATGCTATGAAATGCAATAAAGTTGCATAGTCAATAAATTAAGGTAATTTTTTTTTTTATAAATTTGGGTCTTCGGCTGTGGAAATATGGTATATGTCGGTGGCGGAGCCGTGGTGATTGCATTAGAAATCCTATAGCGGCTGATTGAAGGAAGGTCGTCTAGGGTTCCCGGTAGAACATCCTGATCATGTAATGTTATGTTGATTTCTACACCAGGATGGAATATTTATTCTGTACATTTTCATTTGGTATTTAAATGTGACTGTAGGGATTTTATGCTATTCCATATAGTGGGTGTATGATCATGCTTCAGTCAAGGATATGTAGGTTGGACCATTTTTTATATATATGTCACACTTCATTGCAGCCGACTTTTCATAAAGCAGTGCTCCCCAACCTGGCTGCAAATTTAATTAAAAGGCTATGGATAGGGTATCATGTCTAAAGCTGGCAATGCCTCTTAAAATGGCATTAAAATTGCCATTAAAATTACCCTTCTGGTAAAAATACGTCACACAGAAATCTAGTTGGCTCATGACTCTGGAGGAAAAGAACATGTTTTCAAATCAACTGGAGCCAGAAAGATATACAGATTTGTAAATCTTAATCCTTCAAAGACTTATCAGCTGTTGTATGCTCCAGAGGAAGTTGAGTAGTTCTTTCCAGTCTGACCACAATGCTCTCTACTGCCACCTTTGTCTGTGTCAAGAACTGTCCAGATGTCCACAGCTAACCTCTCCTGATCTTGACAGTTCCTGACATGGACAGAGGTGCCAGCACTGTGATCAGACTTGAAAGAACTACACAACTTCCTCTGGAGCTTACAGCAGCACTGTACTGGGAAGATTAAAGGGATACTCTGCCCCTAGACATCTTAACCCTATCCAAAGGATCTCTGCAAAGTACCCAGCCTTCATTTAGAAAACTGGGTGTGGGCGGTGGGGTTGTAACGTCCCTGCCACACCCCTCGTGACATCACGCCATGCCCCCTCAATGAAAGTCTATGGGAGGAGGCGTGGCGGCTGCCATGCCCCCTCCCATAGACTTGCATTGAGGGTGCATGGTGTGATATCACGAAGGGAGTGGCAGTGACGTCACGACCCCACGCCAGCAAAAAGTTCAGAACGTTGGGGAAGCGGAGTACCCCTTTAAGATTTTTATATAAAAGTAATTTACAAATCTGTATAACTTTCTGGGACCAGTTGATTTGAAAACATTTTGTTTCCTCCGCAATACCCCTTCAATTGTGCTCCCTTAGAGACAGAACAAGTGTTAACACAGTAAATAAAACTAAAGTATCGAACTTCCAACATGTTTTCCATTCGGTATTATTCCATCTACTGGTGAGCGCAGACACGGGACAACTATTTCATAGGAGTTTCTGCCAAAACCCCATGATGTGCATCTTCGGAAGAACAAAACCAGTCAGTGATAGAGGAGATCAAACCGAAGATATCCTCAGAGGAACAGGCTTCCCGTTTCATATTTTGAACATATCACGAGAAAGATTGTTAGCGACAACCGTGCTGTGACAGAAAGAAGGAAACCGCGAGTAAGGAAACCGCGAGAAAGGAAAACCTGACGTACGTCGGCTCAACACCGTAACAGCCACAGCTGATGTGAATGTATCAACGCTCAGTCATCTGGCCTCACGTAGAACACTCTACAGGGGAGTCATCCGGCGGATTGGCAGAAGTCGTCAACTTACCGGAACTTCATAATAAGCAGTTGAAGAACTCCGTCTTGCTCACAGCATTATTCATTCCCAATTATTATACACAGGAGAATTATAGCAAAAATAAATAAGGTACCTAAAGACAAGCTCTATCTCAATTTCTGGAGTTTTAAAGAGAAACTGAATTCTGTTCACCCCCACTAAATCCAATATATTGGATGCAGGTTAACAGATTTCAATAGAAGTGTCACTTACATGGCTTATGGCTTCTCAATCTTCAGTGCATTGTGCAGCTCTGCACAGTGGAGGCATGCAGCCGACTCTCCCAGCTCCCTTGCCTCCTCCATGTTCTCCTTCCGACCCGCCCCCTTCATTGATATGCTAATGAATGTCGCTGTTGAGCAGAGAGTAGAGCGATTAACTGTGACCTTCATTGGAGTATCAATGGAGGGGGCAGTGCAGAAGGAGAATATGAAGGAGGCAGGGGAGCTGGGCTGGGTGAGGCGGCTCCCTGCCTTCACTGCGCAGAGCTGAAGATTAAGAAGCCATAACTCTGCAACTACTCATCCGATTCATGTAAGTGACCCCTCTATTGAAAGCTGTTCACCCACACTATAACTCAATATTTTGGATTTAGTGCGGGTGAACAGCGGTCAGTTTCTCTTTAAATGGACAAACAGCAGGGACAATAAAAAAATAAAGAGAATAAACTGTTTATTACGTAGGCAAGTTTGTACAGTTGTATAAAGAAAAGCAGATGACAGGCGTACGGAGACATTGCCAGGAAATTCTATTTTTTTTATATGCTTGTTTGCTTTGGGCATTTCTAAAGGGCAGAATAACACTTCAGATCAGTCGTCGGATGAGCAAAACATTGAGTCCGCTCCATTCTAGGTCTAAAAAGATATTATATTTACTGCTCTATACAGGATTTCAAAATGAATTAGATTTTTGGCTGACAAGTTTTATATACACTGGAGTATTGCTGAATAATGTTTTTTTTTTTTTTTGGAAGATTTGTAAAGAATTTAATGCTTGGTTTACAGGAATATTCAATACTCTTTATGTGAAAAGTTATGTTGGTTCACAATGGATTTTCAATAGAACTCTGTAAATTCTCTATATAATCATAATCCTATCGCATTATATTGTATAGTTTTTAGTGAAAATATAAATGAGATAAAATTTAAAGTGTACCCTACAAAATACAATCTGCATAGACAATCACTTATAGTTTGGGGTCATCTAGTATATGCTCATCAGAGAGTCTTTACATCAATATTAATGTATGTAAATATTGTTATACCATGTTTCACTGGTATAACAATACCCCCTCCCCTTGGGCCAATGATCCGAGTGGGCACTTGGCCATGGCCCATTCTCTAAGAGGGCCCACATAGGCCCCATCCATCACCCACCATTTATTCTCTGCCACATGAGGGGGGACTTTGTTGGTGGGAGCAGCCTGAAGTCCCCTCCATTCTCCCAAATGCAATCAGGCTCTGCAGCAGCTCTCTTAAAGGGGTACTCCACCCCTAGACATCTTATCCCCTATCCAAAGGATAGGGGATAAGATGTCAGATTGCCGCGGTGCCGCTGCTGGGGAGCGTAATGCCTAATGACAGAAGATACAGGGGACGGAGCCGCGTGACGTCATGGCTCCGCCCCTCGTGACATCACGGCCCGTCCCCTTAATGCAAGTCTATGGCAGGGGGCGTGACGACCGCCGCGCCCCCTCCCATAGACTTGTATAGAAAGGGGCGGGCCGTGACGTCACGAGGGGCGGAGCCGTGACGTAACGATGCTCCGGCCCCTGTGCTGCACGTCATTACGTGCAGAGCGATCTCGCTCTGTGCTGTAATGATAGCGGGGTGCTGCAGCGGGGATCCCGGGGCTCCCCAGCAGCGGCACCGCACCAATCTGGATAGGGGATAAGATGTCTAGGGGCGGAGTACCCCTTTAAAGGGGTACTCTGCTTCCTTTGTGTTTGGAATATTTTGTTCCAAACACTTGGAGCGGGCGGCAGGGGGTCGTGACGTCATGGCCACAGCCCTGGTAACATCACGACCATGCCTCCTCAATACTCCGGTGGAAAACTTTTTTTTTTATCAACTGGTGCCAGAAAGTTAAACCGATTTGTAAATTACTTCTATTAAAAAAAATATTAATCCTTCCAGTACTTCTCAGCTGCTGAATACTACAGAGGAAATTCTTTTATTTTTGGAACACAGTGCTCTCTGCTGACATCATGACACACAGTGCTCTCTGTTGACACCTCTGTCCATTTTAAGAACTGTCATGAGTAGGAGAAAATCCCCATAGAATACATATGCTGCTCTCGAAAGTGATGGACAGAGAGGTCAGCAGAGAGCACTGTGGTCATGATGTCAGCAGAGAGCTCTGTGTTCCGAAAAGAAAATAATTTCCTCTGTAGTAATCAGCAGCTAATAAGTACTGGAAGGATTAAGATTTTTTTTAATAGAAGTCATTTACAAATCTGTTGAACTTTCTGGCACCAGTTGATTAAAAAAAAAAAGTTTTCCTCCGGAGTGCCCCTTTAACTGCATAGTACAATGGTTTTCAAATTGGAAAATGTTCTTTGTATATATAAGATGTGGTGGCCTGTAGCGGACAGGTATCCTTGTGGCAGAAGCCTTTGAGAATGTAAAAGCAATCTGAGCCAAAGGGACAAAAAAAAAATCCACGTAACTTTTTTTTCTACTTTTTTTTTTAGTATTAAGAAAAGTTAAATGTATTGTTGAGTTACTGATTATATGTTTGTTTATTTTTTTATTAGACTTAAAAAGAAATATTCAGAATTTCTCTTTTTTTTTTTTTTTTTTTAAGACTAGAAGGACTGTCTGCATAATGAAAAATGAGGTTGAAGAGGATAGGAATTGCAAATGTGCCCTAAAATCTGCAATAATGGGAACACCGGAGATTTATTATGTACCGGGCACGTCTTATATCAAATAACTAAAGTATGCAAACATTAGGAAATGTCTAAAGAGAGTGAGGGAGAATTTTATTTACTAAGTCATACTGCGATATGAAATGGTGGTATATATCATTTTTCATTTGAAAATGTCTCTAAATTACAGAAGACTATTTCTTAATATATGAACATTTTATACTTGATGGCTAGGGATTGAGATCTTCCATTTCAATTCCTATCAGGTTTGGAAAATAACCTTAATGCAGCATTCGGGTGCGTTCCCACAGGGCGTATACGCAGCGTATTTGACGCTGCGCAAATTTTACGGCAGCAGCAGGAAATACGCTGCGTATCCCTTGCTTACTATACACACAGGGCTTTCCGGTGGCAGCCCTATGTGTGTAGTGAGTTTTGGAGGCGGGGCCGTGTGCCGGCATGTCTGTGACATGCGGCCCCGCCTCCAAAACTCACTGCACACATAGGGCTGCCGCCAGAAAGCCCTGTGTGTATAGTGAGCAAGGGATACGCAGCGTATTTCCCACTGCTGCCGTAAAATTTGCGCAGCGTCAAATACGCTGTGTATACGCCCTGTGGGAACGCACCCTGAAGTGAAAAAACATCCTAAGATTTCCAAAGCTAAATCCAGAGGTATTCGGGCACTTCACTTCAATTCTTGGATTGTCTCAGAAGTATATACCTTTTGAGATGAGATGACCATGTCTAGATGACCACGTATGGCTGAAACCATGTCCAATAGCTGCAAATATGGACATGCAGGATTTTCTCCTCTGTGTACAGTGTATAGAGACATACAGTGGGGATCAAAAGTTTGGGCACCCCAGGTAAAAATTTGTATTAATGTGCATAAAGAAGCCAAGGAAAGATGGAAAAATCTCCAAAAGGCATCAAATTACAGATTAGACATTCTTATAATATGTCAACAAAAGTTAGATTTTATTTCCATCATTTACACTTCCAAAATAACAGAAAACAAAAAAATGGTGTCTGCAAAAGTTTGGGCACCCTGTAGAATTTATAGCATGCACTGTCCCCTTTGCAAAGCTGAGACCTGCCAGTGTCATGGATTGTTCTCAATCATCATCTGGGAAAAGCAGGTGATGTCAATCTCAAAGGTTTTAAATGCCCAGACTCATCTGACCTTGCCCCAACAATCAGCACCATGGGCTCTTCTAAGCAGTTGTCTAGAAATCTGAAACTGAAAATAGTTGACGCTCACAAAGCTGGAGAAGGCTATAAGAAGATAGCGAAACGTTTTCAGATGTCAATATCCTCTGTTCGGAATGTAATTAAGAAATGGCAGTCATCAGGAACAGTGGAAGTTAAAGCAAGATCTGGAAGACAAAGAAAAATATCAGACAGAATGGCTAGCAGGATTGTGAGAAAAACTATTCAAACTGCACAATCCCTCCAGAAAGATCTGGCAGACACTGGAGTTGTGGTACACTATTCCACTATAAAGAGATACTTGTACAAATATGGTCTTCATGGAAGAGTCATCAGAAGAAAACTTCTTCTACGTCCTCACCACAAAAATCAGCATTTGAACTTTGCAAATGAACATATAGACAAGCCTGATGCATTTTGGAAACAAGTTCTGTGGACTAATGAGGTTAAAACTTAACTTTTTGGCCAGAATGAGCAAAGGTACGTTTGGAGAAGAAGGGGAACATAATTTAATGAAAAGAACCTCTGTCCAACTGTTCAGCATGGGGGTGGATCAATCATGCTTTGGGGTTGTATTGCAGCCAATGACACAGGGAACATCTCACGAGTAGATGGAAAAATTGATTCAATAAAATTTCAGCAAATTTTGGATGCTAACTTGATGCCATCTGTGAAAAAGCTGATGTTAAATAGTGTTGAGCGGCATAGGCCATATTCGAATTTGCGAATATATGGACGAATATTCATCATATATTCGCGAATATTCGCATATTCGTAATAATCTCGTTTTATTTTCGCATATGCGAAAATATGCGAAAATTCGCGTATGCGAAAATAACATATGCCAAAATTAGCATATACTAAATTTGCATACGCAAAAATTTGCATATGCGAAAAGTAGCATATGCTAATTTTCGCATATGCGAAAATTCGCACACCAGTCTCACACAGTAGTATTAGAGCCTTCTTTACACCACACAAGCTGGAAGCAGAGAGGGATGATCACTGTGATGTGTACTGTGATTAAAAAAAAACAAAAAAAACGAATATTCGTAATTACGAATATATATCGATATATTCGCGAATATTCGCGAATTTGCGATATTCGCGAATAAAATTCGTATTGCGAATATTCGCGAGCAACACTAATGTTAAAGAGAGGATGGCTTCTACAAATGGATAATGATCCTAAACACACCTCAAAATCCACGGGGGATTACATCAAGAGGTGTAAACTGAAGGTTTTGCCATGGCCTTCACAATCTCCTGACCTCAACATAATTGAAAATCTATGGATAGACCTTAAAAGAGCAGTGCATGACAGACAGCCCAGAAATCTCAAAGAACTGGAAGACTTTTGTAAGGAAGAATGGGCAAAGATACCTCAAACAAGAATTGAAAGACTCTTGGCTGGCTACAAAAAGCGTTTACAAGCTGTGATACTTGCCAAAGGGGGCAGTACAAGATATTAACTCTGCAGGGTGCCCAAACTTTTGCAGACACCATTTTTTTGTTTTCTGTTATTTTGAAAGTGTAAATGATGGAAATAAAATCTAACTTTTGTTGACATAATATAACATTATTAGTTGACATTATTATATGTCTGATCTGTAATTTGATGCCTTTTGGAGATTTTTCCATCTTTCCTTGGCTTCTTTATGCACATTGATACAAAATTTTACCTGGGGTGCCCAAACTTTTGATCCCCACTGTAGAAGTGCAGAATCTCCTCCTCTGTGTGTACAGTGTATAGAGATATAGAAGTGCAGGATCTCCTCCTCTGTGTACAGTGTATAGAGATATAGAAGTGCAGGATCTTCTCCTCTGTGTACAGTGTATAGAGATTTAGAAGTGCAGGATCTTCTCCTCTGTGTACAGTGTATAGAGATTTAGAAGTGCAGGATCTCCTCCTCTGTGTGTGCAGCAAATGGCTGACATAGATGTTAGCCTTCTGGTAGCACTGAATTGTAGATAAAACCTGCAGAGCAGAAATCTGCTGATAAAAATACCATAGTCAAGATATATCTATATTGGCCAGAAATAGTGCTGCTTCTCATGTACACACCCAAGGAAGCTTATGTCAGGTACGCTTTAATATACGTGTTTGCGAACATGTACATAGAACCAGAGTGACATGTGCAGCTTCATTTAATCTGCACTCCATGTCACAGTTATGTAGTATAAATGACACAAGTCGCTTGTCTAATCACATTTCTTGCCTCAAGGACTCAATAATTTCCCTGACCGTGTGTGGCAGTAATAGTCACACTTAACCAGCATTACTGTAATGTTACTCTACTCTATATTATATATATATATATATACACGCATGCAATTATATTGTATCATTTCCATTTTCCATGCCTTATTCAAACCACTTAATGTGCGGCAGAAAATGCTGTATTGTCCGTAAAACATTTCATTTCCACACTGAAGTCCCTTGTGTCACATGGTACGTGGATAGAAACACAAACGCTACAAGACTATTGATTGGCCACTCAATCCTATGGGCTGATGAACTCATGGGGCTATTTTATTCTTCTCCAATGCAACTCTTCAGAAGTTTTTAGGATGCAAGGAAAATGTTGAATGTGTAAGACCCAAAATATATAGCTTGTCAGTTGACCGCCATAGAGAAAGAAATGAGCCTTTTCTCGTGTGCAAGTAGTCCAGAAAAAGAGAAAAAGTTATTTCTGTCCCAGACTAAAATTCCAACATTTCTTAATCCATGGTAAGTCCATCTTCAAGATCACATGACCTCAGGATAGCCAAGCAATGCTTGCATACAGCTTCCAGACCAATCAGTATACAGCATAGGGGTGGGTTTAAAGTTAAAGACAATGTATCACAAGTGTTGAAAGGGAGCCTGTCTGTGCTTCAAATGGTTGAGTGACCACTGGGTGGGAGGGAGATCCTTTGCCACAGGCCTGCAATGAATTGTAG
Source organism: Hyla sarda (assembly GCF_029499605.1). Taxonomy (NCBI): domain Eukaryota; kingdom Metazoa; phylum Chordata; class Amphibia; order Anura; family Hylidae; genus Hyla; species Hyla sarda. Next base: position 10,699,029 of record NC_079201.1, on the reverse strand, counting down.
TTTATTGCACAGCACAGCATGGAAGGGAGCTCATTTGTGCTGCAATGGGTGTGATGTTTGATGTGTGTGGGAGGGAGAGATGTCATCTCCCACCTAGAAATGAGAAATCCTGGGGATTGTAGTTGGAGGAAGGGCACAGAAACAAGCCAGATCACACAAACAATTTAGCAGCATAATGGGGGAAACAGAACACGGCCATTTACCACTAACACAAGCACGGATCCTTGGTAAGCATGTCCATTACCGTATGGCAGTTAATTACTGAAGTCACCTTATGTTGGATAATCCCTTTAGCCATGTACTAATAAACATTGGGATTTTTTTTTTTGAGGGAACATTATCTCTTTCTCTGGATTTCTGGATAGTCTACTATGATGATTTTTACATAGAGTCCTGAATATTGTATAATGCATTTTTTGTTACATACTGTTACCTTCTTTATTTTTCTGAAGAAACATAAAAAGTATAAAAACTATATTATAGTATAAAAATTAATAGTTACAGTAAGACTTGGAAAAGACCTATTCAAGATGATAGAGACATCAAGAATTGAACGTACAGGAGACAACATTTAATGAAAGCATTGGGTCACAGTGAAGGTCCAAAGGCTATCCAGGGGCACTATATTTGTTGAAATCCCTAGTATTATCCTCTCAATGGTGTTTTCATTCAATTTGACCCCTGTGAGAAATTTTCGTAGTTTCTGTAGTCGAAATATAACTGTTTTCAACTGTGTAAAGGGACGTTCTGTATTTTCCTAAAAGGAAAATGTTTCATTTAGCTTACATTAATAATACATAGGATACAAAGAAATGAAAATGTGTGTGTTTGTTTGTTTTTATTGGTTTTAAACTTCCCTGGAGAAGGCCATATTGGAGATCTACACTTCCTTTGTGTCTTTTCCTTTCTGACAGAACAACAGAATGAGTGTGCTTTATGGTAGCTGCAACGAATGGAAGTTAATGGTCAAGGAAATGTCATAAATCAGGAGTCCTCAACCTAGGCCTCAAGGCCCATCAACAGTCCAGACCTTTATATGAGTGGTATAGAGCAGAGGTCCCCAACCCAGTCCTCAAGGCCATCAACAGTCCAGATCTTTATATGAGTGGTATAGAGCAGAGGTCCCCAACCCAGTCCTCAAGGCCACCAACAGTCCAGATCTTTATATGAGTGGTATAGTGTAGAGGTCCCCAACCCAGTCCTCAAGACCACCAACAGTCCAGATCTTTATATGAGTGATATAGAGCAGAGGTCCCCAACCCAGTCCTCCAGGCCACCAACAGTCCAGATCTTTATATGAGTGGTATAGAGCAGAGGTGCCCAACCCAGTCCTCAAGGCCACCAACAGCCCAGATCTTTATATGAGTGGTATAAAGCAGAGGTCCTCAACCCAGTCTTCAAGGCCACCAACAGTCCAGATCTTTATATGAATGGTATAGAGCAGAGGTCCCCAACCCAGTCCTCAAGGACACCAACAGTCCAGATCTTTATGAGTGGTATAGAGCAGAGGTCCCCAACCCATTCCTCAAGGCCACCAACAGCCCAGATCTTTATATGAGTGGTATAGAGCAGAGGTCCCCAACCCATTCCTCAAGGCCACCAACAGCCCAAATCTTTATATGAGTGGTATAGAGCAGAGGTCCCCAACCTAGTCCTCAAGGCCACCAACAGACCCGGTCTTTATATGAGTGATATAGAGCAGAGGTCCCCAACCCAGTCCTCAAGGACCACCAACAGTCCAGATCTTAATATGAGTGGTATAGAGCAGAGGTTCCCAACCCAGTCCTCAAGGCCACCAACAGTCCAGATCTTTATATGAGTGGCATAGAGCAGAGGTCCTCAACCCAGTCCTCAAGCCCCATCAGCAGTCCAGACTTTGAAAATTTCCCTGTTCTTTTCCAATGGAGTAACTGGAAAAAAAGTAGGAATGAAAGTATGCAAAGTAACTTTCAGCCACAAGGAAAAGATCCAGCCCTCTTTTGACACTTATTTGAGGTACATCCCTGTTAGTAATGTCAATCAAGAATCTCCAAAACCAGAATCTTCTCCAAAAGGAAGAGTTACCCTTCTGTATACAGTAGTTTTGGGCTTGTAAGGGAATTGTATCAAATTAATCTAGAGTTTAAGGCTGAGTTCACAATTGTCCAGCATATGGCATAGGTAAACTTGGGCTAAATCTCGACGCAACTGATGCCACAACTGATGACAACATGCATCAGTTGTATGGCATCTGGTGTCCATAGTTTCTGCAAGAAATTATCCCATTCATTTCCATAGGACTGTTCACAATCACCCACGTCTCAATTTGGACACGGATGGTTGGACACGCCATCCGGCGTGTCCAACCATCCGTGCCCAAATTGAGACGTCAGATGATTGTGAACTGTCCCATTCAAATGAATGGGATCAGTTCTAGCTTCAATGTCCCTCCAGTGCACGCCGGAGGGAATCACTGCCAGACAACAGGCATATATGAAGGGGTTATAAAAAGTTAGATAAATGGGACTACTTTTTCCACCTGGAAAAAGCTTCACTTAGGTTGAGTCTGGTATTGCACATCGGCCCTATTTGCTGAAAAATGATTTCTGTATGCAATGTTTTAATACCTAAATAGAATGTTATTTACAGTCCCGTTACCTTCATGTTCCTAATCACAGGAAGACGCTGTTTGCTTGTGAATAGTCCATTATGTTAGGCATACAGACCGGTGTTTACTTTAGTTAAATGAACAAATAAAAGAAATAATAGGAGCGACAATACTAAATAGGAGAGGCGAGAACAAACAGATCGTGATGACAGGGAAAATATGTAACAGCTGCATCTGAAGAGTGGCTCGCACCGTCACTACGAGGAGTCTGCCGGTACAGTACTACAGAACATATTGTAAGCGTTTGACCTTTCCTGCTCTCTGGAAAATAAAGATGTTCTAATCAGTTTTTCAGATACATGGTTAAGTACATGTTGCTAGTGATTTGTCCGCCTCTCGGTGCTTCAGACAAAAACTAATAGATATGCTCCGAAGCACTTATGCCTCCATAAGTCAGGAAATAGGGCTTATGAGGACTGCACAATAACCTTCTGTGTAATAAACATTCTCCGCATTTCAGAGCTAAAGCCGCCTTAGAACGAAACCTCCCGTGGGTTAGAAATCTACAATTACAAATATGATTTGCACAGTGTGCGGACGCCCTCCATAATACATCCCATGGTAATTATGCAACAAATGACTGATAATAAGCGGCTTATAATGGCGCTGGATGACGGAGGGGTGGAATGATGCTCCTGGGCTCCCATTCAAAGTCTTTTCCCCAGACGTTGCGAGCAAAGAATTCCATTACATGTGTCTGTAGACATATGAGATGTGATAGGGTTATAGTGTGTTAGGGGGATGGATTGTACTGTATATTTTTCATTGCAGGAACTGTTTACTTTATAATTTAGTTGTCTAATGCTTTGAATGGACTCTTTGCATCTGAGATGAAGTATAAAGAAGATCCAGCTCACAAGAAAAAAGCCCAAAAAGTGTCATACAGTAATGAACATGCTTACCAAGGATCTGTGCTTGTGTTGGTGGTAAATGGCCGTGTCCTGTGTCCCTCATCACGCTGCTGGCTTGTTTTTGGAAACTTGCTACTTCCAATTTCTGTGGTCTCCCTAAGACTACAATTCCCAGGATCCTTTGTTTCACAGTGGGAGGTGAGTTATTTCCCTTCCACACATTGGTCGGGACGGGTGGGACACCCATTGCAGCACAGCCAAATCTGACACACAAGCTGTGTATCTGTGTGAAGATAAATGCATATGTGCGCCGGTAATGTCATCGAGGTGCTGGCTTCACACACAACAGCAGCCAAGCCCCCTTATGTATTGTCTCGGGCCGCACAGTAAGCTGGGAAAGGTCCGAGACAACACTCATTTTGTAGGTTGTAGGAAATGTACTTCCGGGGGAAAGAAAGATACCAGCCACCAAGTGAAGTATATTAGTAACAAGATACATTTTTCTGCCCATCTCTTACATTCAGAGAACCAAAAATCCCAGATTTCCCCTTTAAGAAACCTTATAGATCTTTAAAAAATTACTGACGTGTTTTGGATATTCTGTCCTTAGTCATCTGTGATGCTTTCGACTGTTCTTATTTTGTACATATGTGAATGTATATGTGAATCTTAGATCAAGAAGGATATTACAGGTAGATTAATGGCACAGAAGGACCTTTACAGAGCACTTCTCCCAATAAACTAAACACCCTTTAATTCCGTACTGGATTCTTCATCAGGCATTTATCTATTGATCCAGTCTGGATTGGAAACACGCTGCAGAAGTTAGAATTTAAAAAATAATCAGGACTGGTTTATTAGAATAAGCACCCTTTGAAGGTTCTTTTGAGCAGGCAACCTACCTGCAATATCCTTCTTCACCGATGATACTGGCTTACTGCTACAGAACTCAGAAAGACCCTAAGGCTGAAGTCTTTTACATGACAGCGAGAGGACTATACAACTTCCTGTCAGGGGTGAAAACACAACTCATTCTCCCTAAATGTTCTAAAAAAGATAAATAACAGGAAGATGGTCATGTAGGCTGTAGGTCGTCTGGTCGGTGGTGATGACATCACTTAGGGGGTGGAGCCAGAGCTCAGAGACCAGATTCAGGCCCACCCCTGAGACAGCAGATGATGATATGTCATTTCAAGAGAGAAAGAGAGAAGAGCCAAGGAGCTCCTGAAACAACACCACACTAAAAATCAGAGGACTACACAACTTTCTGTCCGGGGTGAATCCTACAGAGCATGCTGTAACCAGTATCGGGTGGCTACCAGTTGTTATCAATAGTTAAGGGCCGCAATATCTTTAGCATTCTTTTGTAAGACTCTCCCCTGACAGGAAGGGAGAATGAGGTGTCTTTACAGCATTTTTCCTTATGCTGAACAATGCCACAAGTAGAGGAGCAGACGAAGAATAACTAGCAGGTAGGTGCTGCAACCTTACCGATTGTCTGCTGTAAAAATGAGATGTTCTGCAACAGCTTTGGGCAGGGAGCTGGCAGGAGTGCTGTGGGAGGAGCAGGGCCGGTTCTACCAATAGGCAAAATAGGCAACCGCCTAAAGTGCCCTCTTGATGGGGGCGCCGCTCTGTCAGCTGCAATAAAGTTAGGCAGCATCCGAAGCACCCGCCCATCTTAAGCACCTACCCATTGAGCAAAACCCTGCCTCGCAAACCTCACCCTACCCAAACTTTAATAATCTGCATTTGTCAGCCTACTGAAAGAGTGCAGTGCCACTTACGGTCAGAGAGGGGCGATCACTAAGGTCAGATCCATTCAACATCTCGCGCCCCTCCATACATCGGGAGGAGCTTTCACCTAGGGTGGCAAAATCCTTGTACCAGGCCTGGAGAGGGGAGTTTGGATCCAAATGTTCTGAACTCTGTTTTCGCGCTAAGGGGTCAGCCACACCCCTCGTGACATCACGGCGCGCTCCCTCCCTGCAAGTCAATGGGAGGGGGCTTGACTGCTGCCATGCCCCCTCCCATAGACTTACATTGAGGGGGCGTGGCCGTGATGTCACGAGGGGCTCGGCCGATCCCTGCAGCACGAAAACAGCATTTAGTACATTTTGATCTGAACGCTGGCCACTGGGGTACCCCTTTAATTATACATAATTCCTTCTGTCCATCGGCCTTTGATTTTTCACTATACTTTATTCATCCGGTACTTGTTTGTTCTTTGTTTTCATGGTACAATTTTAAATAAAAAGAACACTGAAAAGAGAATAAAATTATATAAAAAAAAAAACACTAGAGAACAGAACAAGCCCATTATTCCTCTTCTGCAAGCATTGTGCCGCAACAGAACTGCGACATTACATCATTGTTTGAGTGTATTATATACTGTAGTGTTAGAACCGTCTCCTGTTAATACTACATTTTGAAGCAAATCAAGGACATTGGAATTATTAATTCTGAGCAGTCATATAGCACAATATTGTTTGCGACTGCAACAAGAATGGATTTTAGCGGTGATCTCGGGAAAGGATTATAAGGGTCGGGATAAGAAGGTGGTTACCCCCTTAAAGGGGTACTCCACTGGAAAACATTTTTTTTTTAAATCAACTGGTGCCAGAAAGTCAAACAGATTTGTAAATTACTTCTATTTAAAAATCTTATTCCTTCCAGTACTTATCAGCTGCTGTATGCTCCACAGGAAGTTCTTTTATTTTTGAATTTTCTTTCTGTCTGACCGCAGTGCTCTCTGCTGACACCTCTGTCCATGTCAGGAACTGTTCAGAGTTGGAGCAAATCCCCATAGCAAAGGTATGCTGCTCTGGAAATTTCCGGACATGGACAGAGGTGTCAGCAGAGAGCACTGTGGTCAGACAGAAAAGAAATTCAAAAAGAAGAGAAGACTTTCGGTGGAGCATACAGCAGCTGATGAGTACTGGAAGGATTAAGATTTTTTAAATAGAAGTAATTTACATATCTGTTTAACTTTCTGGCACCAGTTGATTTAAAGGGGTACTCCGGCGCTAAGACATCTTTTCCCCTCCCATAGGCTTGCATTGAGGGGGTGGAGCGTGACGTCACACGGGGGCTGAGCCGTGATGTCACAATGCTCGGGCCCCGTGATCGCCAGTCATCAGACCCAGAGCGAACATACTCCGGGGACTGATTGTAACGGTAACGGGGTGCTGCGTGCAAGATCACGGGGGTCCCCGCGATCAGGCATCTTATCCCCTATCCTTTGGACAGGGGATAAGATGTCTTAGCGCCGGAGTACCCCTTTAAATTTTTTAGTTTTTTTGGCATTGTAATGTTTTTGCTTTCTTGTCTTTTAAAAGCCAGAACTAATTACATTTGTCATCTACAGGGTTATATGAGGGCTCGTTTTTTGTGGGACCAATTGTTCTATGTAATGACATTACTCATTTTACCATTTTTATTATTTTGTTTTTTTTACAATAAAAATTACAAGTTATCTTTATAGTGTAGGTAAATACCATAACAAACATATCCAAATTATAAAGGCTTTTGTTCCGAATGCTTGGAACGTGCGGCGGCAGGGGATGTGACATCATGGCCACACCCCTCGTGCCGTCACGTCACACCCCCTCATTGCAAGTCTATGGGTGGGGGCGTGGTGGCAGGGGCCACACCCCTCATGCCGTCACGTCACACTTCCTCCCACGCCCCCTCCCATAGACTTGCGTTGAGGGAGTGTGACGTGACGGCACGAGGGGTGTGGCCCCTGCCGCCACGCCCCCTCCCATAGACTTGCGTTGAGGGGGCATTGCAGGACGTCACACCGCCCGCTACCCGATCCCAGAGTTCTAAATGAACGCTGGTATCAACGACGGGACCCCCGCGATCAGACATCTTATCCCATATCCTTTGGATAGGGGGTAAGATGTCTAAGGGCGAAGTACCCCTTTAATAAATTGAATTAGTAATGCATATTTTTCAGAAAACAGAATACATGACCATATAATACATAGATACATTATAGTTTTAATATATAATTCCTTAGCACAGATTTAAAAAACATAAAGCAAGTCTAAAGAAAGACAACTTCCCACATTGTATGGTACGAGCCGCTGGAGTAAATGATGCGATTTCCCAATGTCTAACCTTCTATATTTATGTCATCAAGAAGGTGACACGGGCGGCTCGAACACTAATGGAGTTCACGTTGTACTAATCAGGGACTCCTCTCGAAATATGGCTGCTTTGGATTTACATAATCTAAGTGCTGCTCTGGAGGGCACTGAAACGCGCACGATCACTTAAAAATGCACGAGAAAGACACGCAAGAATCCCGATGGCAGTTCTGAAGAATAGAACCTGGATTCAGGAAAATGTCCTTAAAGTACATTAAAAGGGTGGCGAGAGGGAAGATGAAGTGCGGCGGGTGCTCTCCGCAGGCGTTTTGTGAGTTGTGAGTTAAATTTAAATTGAATGACAGCGGTTTACTTACCTTGTCTGAGAGAGGACGTGTCGTGAACAATATCAGCCAAAAAACTCACAGGTATTAGTTATCTGTATGCTAGATGAGGAAAAAAAGAAAGAGAAAAAGGGGGGCGCTCACGTCTCTAAAAATTTGTAGGGTATGTTGACCAACACCACAACACACCTACTGTGTTTACCTACTGCAAGGATGTATGCCACCCTAGGTGATAGCTAATTTTTCTGCCCATTGGCTCCGCCCCCGATGTATGGAGGCGCACGCAATGTTAGATGGACCTTACATAGTTACATAGTTACATAGTTAGTATGGTTGAAAAAAGACATACGTCCATCAAGTCCAACCAGGGGATTGAAGGGAAGGATGTAAGGGGATAAGGGAAAGGGACCTTACCTTAGTGATTGCCCCTGCCTGCCTCAGAGGTGGCGCCGCGCTCCCCCAGCAGGCCGAAAAATGCAGATTATATAGTACAGGTGGGGTTTTTGCTAGATAGGCAGGTGCTTCAGATAGGTGGGTGCTTTGGATGCTGGCTACTTTATTTTAGTGGGCAGAGCCGCCCCCCCCCCCCCCCCCCATCAAGAGTGCACTCTAGGCGGCTGCCTATTTTGCCTATAGGCAGAGCCAGCCCTGGTGTCTACTAACTTTATAAAGTTGTGCAATAGAAAGTGTATGGAAATGACAATCTGATGATTCAAGGACCCGATCCGACTGCCCAATGGGAGAGGATAAATGGACAAATGCAACAAAGGAAGAAAAAACGGGGATACTGGGGACTGCTGAATCACTGGACAAGACGTCTTTACCACATCGGATGCACAAGACAGGTCGACTTTATTGAAGTAAAACAATAGGACAACACAGTTCGGCATTATCATGCACCTTGCTCAAGTCTACCGTAATTAGCTTTCTGTTGTCCCAACAGGTTTCTACGTGCATCCTCAAGATTTTGTGGATCTTCATCTTAAATGGTTATTCCAGCCATAGACATCTTATCCCCCATTCAAAGGATGTCTGATCCTTCCCTCCCCCTGCAGCATGATACTACAAGTCCCTACAGACATTGCAGCTCTGCTCTCACTGCTGTCCAGCTCCCTCTATGATAGATGCTCCCACGCTCCTGCTCTGTAAGCAGAGGGATTCAGTGTGTGATTGGCTGAGGCTGCACACACTCTCCAGCTCTGAGCACTAAAGGAATCATGACTCATCAGTGCAGGACAGAAACCACATGGCCTGTGTCTCTCTGGAAAGTGGGGGCTGCTTCCAGAGAGGAACTTGGACAGAGACATAGTGGATGGCTGGATGACAAATTTTCTCAATCCCTGCATGTAAGTGACAACTGAAAGAGGGGAAATAGCTCTATATAGCTAAAGAATGATATTTAGACAGTTAAATAGCTTGGTAAGAGGGAAAGCATGGGCTATGGGTTTAGTTCCTCGGAGTAACCCTTTTAAGTAAATTCTAGTTACCACATTTTACCTCTTATAAAAAGCCCAGAATCTCACTGATATACGGAAGGTCTTGATGCTATTACTGGTTAAAACATTCCCAGGCACTGTTGAAAGTCAAAATATTAATTTATAACCAAACTTAATAAAACTTCCACTTTTCGTAACAGACATTTTAATTTTATTTTACGCTGACAAAATTGATGTGTTTTGTTCCTATCCCCATCATGCATTTCCATCAGGTAAATTCCAATGAGCAGGAAATTGAGACTATTGATATTCTTTCCGTAGAAAGTTTGCCTGGGTTGAAGGCTTTCCTAAAGGGAGTCGAGAAAAATAATTATGTTTTGGCATAATTTGCATAATATATATGCGTTTGATAGTGAGGACTCTGTCTGCGATTTATTGCTCCGCTAGTTATTTATTTTTATTTTTTTTAGGATGTATTCAATATTAATGATCATTGGGACTGATCCGGAATTTTCTTCTCTTAAGTGTACAGAGTGTACTGCTTTCTTGTTGTTCCCGTTAAATGGCTAGACTGCCATAAAGAATCTGCGAGCACAATCCGATAGCTTGATTAAGTGTGCACAATGGCATACAGATGGGTTGGAAGTCAATATCTGCAAAACCAGTACAAATCTCCCAACATTTAATGCTGAGCTTAGATCCAATCACACGATCGATGTTCTTCTCCGTTGCAATCAGAGGAATATCTTCGAAAAACGTTATAGAAGTGTTAATGTGATGGCAAAGTATTGTTTAGTACAATTATCTCTAGACACATAGTACAAACTATCAATGAGAAGACCTAGAACAGTGGTTTCCAAACTGTAGACGTCCAGATGTTGCAAAACAGCTGTCAGCAGTCCGGGCATGCTAGGAGTTGGAGTTTTGCAACATCTGGATGTCGACCATTTGGTAATCACTGATATAGACAATAGTAGCTAGCTTTTCTTCACCCAGGGGAGAGATCCATTTCACTTTCTGTAAATCTAGGTACCCAAGGTAGATTGGCATCCCTACAGGACATTACCATCCCTACAGTGAAGTATGGTGGGGGCAGCATTATGTCTGGAGGAAACCAGGCACTGCCCATCACCTGCCCAATACCATCCCTACAGTGATCATGGTGGGGGCAGCATCATGTCTGGAGGAAACCAGGCACTGCCCATCACCTGCCCAATACCATCCCTACAGTGATCATGGTGGGGGCAGCATCATGTCTGGAGGAAACCAGGCACTGCCCATCACCTGCCCAATACCATCCCTACAGTGATCATGGTGGGGGCAGCATCATGTCTGGGGGAAACCAGGCACTGCCCATCACCTGCCCAATACCATCCCTACAGTGATCATGGTGGGGGCAGCATCATGTCTGGAGGAAACCAGGCACTGCCCATCACCTGCCCAATGCCATCCCTACAGTGATCATGGTGGGGGCAGCATCATGTCTGGGGGAAACCAGGCACTGCCCATCACCTGCCCAATACCATCCCTACAGTGATCATGGTGGGGGCAGCATCATGTCTGGGGGAAATCAGGCACTGGCCAATACCATCCCTACAGTGATCATGGTGGGGGCAGCATCATGTCTGGAGGAAACCAGGCACTGCCCATCACCTGGCCAATACCATCCCTACAGTGATCATGGTGGGGGCAGCATCATGTATGGAGGAAACCAGGCACTGCCCATCACCTGCCCAATACCATCCCTACAGTGATCATGGTGGGGGCAGCATCATGTCTGGAGGAAACCAGGCACTGCCCATCACCTGCCCAATACCATCCCTACAGTGATCATGGTGGGGGCAGCATCATGTCTGGAGGAAACCAGGTACTACCCACCACCTGCCCAATACCATCTCTACAGTGATCATGGTGGGGGCAGCATCATGTCTGGAGGAAACCAGGCACTGCCCATCACCTGCCCAATACCATCCCTACAGTGATCATGGTGGGGGCAGCATCATGCCTGGAGGAAAGCAGGCACTGCCCATCACCTGCCCAATACCTTCCCTACAGTGATCATGGTGGGGGCAGCATCATGTGTGGGAGAAACCAGGCACTGCCCATGACCTGCCCAATACCATCCCTACAGTGATCATGGTGGGGGCAGCATCATGTCTGGAGGAAACCAGGCACTGCCCATCACCTGCCCCAATACCATCCCTACAGTGATCATGGTGGGGGCAGCATCATGTCTGGAGCAAACCAGGCACTGCCCATCACCTGGCCAATACCATCCCTACAGTGATCATGGTGATGGCAGCATTATGTCTGGGGGAAACCAGGCACTGCCCATCACCTGCCCAATACCATCCCTACAGTGATCATGGTGGGGGCAGCATAATGTCTGGAGGAAACCAGGTACTGCCCATCACCTGCCCATCACCTGCCCAATACCATCCCTACAGTGATCATGATGGGAGCAGCATCATATCTGGAGGAAACCAGGCACTGCCCATCACCTGCCCAATACCATCCCTACAGTGATCATGGTGGGGGCAGCATCATGTCTGGAGGAAACCAGGCACTGCCCATCACCTGCCCAGTACCATCCCTACAGTGATCATGGTGGGGGCAGCATCATGTCTGAGGGAAACCAGGTACCGCCCATCACCTGCCCAATACCATCCCTACAGTGATCATGGTGGGGGCAGCATCATGTCTGGAGGAATCCAGGCACTGCCCATCACCTGCCCAATACCATCCCTACAGTGATCATGGTGGGGGCAGCATCATGTCTGGGGGAAACCAGGCACTGCCCATCACCTGCCCAATACCATCCCTACAGTGATCATGGTGGCAGCAGCATCATGTCTGGAGGAAACCAGGCACTGCTCATCACCTGCCCAATACCATTCCTACAGTGATCATGGTGGGGGCAGCATCATGTCTGGAGGAAACCAGGCACTGCCCATCACCTGGCCAATACCATCCCTACAGTGATCATGGTGGGGGCAGCATCATGTCTGGAGGAAACCAGGCACTGCCCATCACCTGCCCAATACCATCCCTACAGTGATCATGGTGGGGGCAGCATCATGTCTGGGGGAAACCAGGCACTGCCCATCACCTGCCCAATACCATCCCTACAGTGATCATGGTGGGGGCAGCATCATGTCTGGGGGAAACCAGGCACTGCTCATCACCTGCCCAATACCATCCCTACAGTGATCATGGTGGGGGCAGCATCATGTCTGGAGGAAACCAGGCACTGCCCATCACCTGCCCAATACCATCCCTACAGTGCTCATGGTGGGGGCAGCATCATGTCTGGAGGAAACCAGGCACTGCCCATCACCTGCCCAATACCATCCCTACAGTGAAGCATGGTGGGGGCAGCATCATGTCTGGAGGAAACAAGGCACTGCCCTATACCATCCCTACAGTGATCATGGTGGGGGCAGCATCATGTCTGGAGGAAACCAGGCACTGCCCCTCACCTGCCCAATTCCATCCCTACAGTGATCGATGGAGCCTTCTCCAACCTATTGTATGTAACTGTGAGACTAGCAAACATATTAATGTTCAAATAATTAAATAATATCACACGTCCAATAAAATTGCTAATTCACTTGTGCTTTGTTCTGTTACCCTTTGCCCCTCTGGTAATTTGCCAGTCATGTGCTTTGTAGTTTGATGCCTCGGTTCATGACTGGGCACAACAGATCTTTTTTTGCTTAACAAAATCTTAATTAGACTTTCTATTATGTAGTGGAAAATACTGACCGCACCCGGTATATAACTCCTGTCAGGCGCAATACCCCATTGCTTTATCACAATTCCAGATATGTTTTTGCATTTTAACACCCTGGGATTTAATTTAAATGTCAAATTGGATTTGGCACTAGAACCATGAAGTCTATCACTGTCCTTGGAGAGACCCTGACAAGTGGATAATGGATTTGCCTGATATTGAGCCATGCTATAAAATAAGTCACTACTAAGCAGTTTTGTTTTTTCACAAAATTGGCTCTGCATTTATTCCCAAAATTGTTGGCTATAGTTTTTTATGAAGTTATATATATATATATATATATATATATATATATATATATTCAAGCTATTAGTTACTAAACTTAAAGGAGCACTCCAATGGAAAACAACTGTTATCAAATCAACTGGTGCCAGAAAGGTAGACAGATTTGTAAATTACTGTTATATAAAAATCTTAATCCTTCCAGCACTTATTAGCTGCTGTATGCTCCAGAGGAAGTTGTGTAGTTCTTTCCAGTCTGACCACAGTGCTCTCTGCTGACACCTGTCAGTTTCAGGAAGTGTCCAGAGTAGGAGCAAATCCCCATAGCAAAACCTCTTCTACTCTGGACAGTTCCTGACATGGACAGAGGTGGCAGCAAAGAGCACTGTGGTCAGACTGGAAAGAACCACACAACTTCCTCTGGAGCATACAGCAGCTGATAAGTACTGGAAGGATTATGATTTTAAATAGAAGTAATGTACATATCTGTATAACTTTCTGGCACCAGTTGATTTGAAAACATCACTGTCAGGCTGAGCTGAGTGTTTTACTAAAAAATAATTAGTGTAAACTTAGACTAGACCGTTTAAGAACGCACCAGATTTATCCCAGGAGCTCAGGCTGTTGGATAAATCCGTCCCATTCTCAGTTTAGACCTCCTGTTAGTTGGCTTAAATTTTGCCAGGATTATGAGCAATTTTTGGGGGGCAATTTTTTTATGCACAGTGTCACATCTTAAGCCACACCCTTTTACTGGAACCACTCCCCTTTACTAAAATCACACCCCTTTCTTCTACAGAGGCCGCACCCCTTTGGGGCACTACGGAAAGGTGCCGAGAGAATGTCTAAAACTCATAGTTAATGTGGCACAAATGATATAAGTCCATTTTTTTTTTGGTGCGAATTGCGTAAGAATTCTGTCGCATTTCCATTCCTTCTCTAAATACAGATATGCAAATCAGTCAATAAAGGTGAGATCAAGAGTGGTCCAATAAAAAATAAGAGGATGGAGGAGCACCGTGTAAAGGGCTTATAGTCCAAAAAATGGGATTTATAAGCCACACTGGGTGTACAGCTCCATGGTCCAACTTTTGATCCAGAATCAGGCAGTAAATCTTAAGGAAAGAGCGGAACTCCCCAATTTTAATGGTACAAAGAAGTGATGTGTTTATTCACCCATCTACATACAGCAACGTTTCGGCTCCAAACTTGAGCTGAAAGGCTCAAGTTTGGAGCCGAAACGTTGCTGTATGTAGATGGGTGAATAAACACATCACTTCTTTGTACCATTGAAATTGGGGAGTGCTGCTCCTTCCTTAAAGGGGTACTCTGGTGTTCCAGCATTCTGAACATTTTGTTCAGAACACTCAAAGACGGGGGCTGTGATCGTTATGTCACGATCATGCCCCCTCCATTCATGTCTATGGAAGGGGGCATGTCAGCTGACATGCCCCCTCATATAGACATGAATGGAAGGGGCGTGGGGTTACATAACGAGGGGGCGTGGCTGTCAAATGACAACCACTGCCGCAGGAATCCGGCATTGGTTTAGAATGCCGAGTGCTGCAGGAGATCGCGGGGCGCCACAGCAGCTGGGCCCCCACAGTCAGACATCGTATCCCCTATCCAAAGATGTCTAGAAGCAGAGTACCCTTTTAAGATTTGCTGAGATCAAGATTATGTATTCCAATATTCATAAACACGTTGACAAGTGTCCACTAGCCTCTATGTCGTTGTGTCAACAACTTACGGCATGCCCGGAAAGCACGGTAGTTATGCCGCCTAAACTTGCAGTTTCGGCACAGCCTTTATTTGCACAAAAGGATTCAATTGTAGAGATAAAAAAAATATACAAAAGCAATTGAAAACAGGTTAAAAAAAAAAGACAAAAGCTGTATAAAATTAATACAAATCCGCCAATATTATTGTTACCTTTAGCATATATCATAAAGGAATCTGTACATTGTATGCAGGACAGCTAAATGTATAAATGCCGTACGGTGAAGAAGAATACCGGAGATAATGGAGGAATGGAGGAATGTATTAAAATTAGCAGAACAGAAGAAGTAATGGAGAAAGAAGCCTAACCATTATGTGTAGAATGAATGTTCACAAAAGAGAGCGATCAGAAAGGAAGTGCTTTATAGGATTGGACAGGTGAGTGGACAAGGTTAAAAGAAAGATGTAGTTCGTGTATAGTCAAGAGACTCTGGAGACGCAACAAGAAATGTTAAAATGTTACCGTAATGGAAATCTCCACACAAGAGAAGTCAGAGTGTTTTGTAATAGTGGAAAATTATTAACAATGACTTAATGTGGGGATCTGAATAGAATAATTGTAATGTCATGAGTGAGAAAGATGACGGCCAACTCCGTCTACACTGGTAAATATTCTGTCAAAACCGGTCATGGTAATTCAGGAGATGCAGAGGAGAAAGAAGATATATCCATTGACGCTGCTTCTTGCATACTTCTTCAAACAGAATTAGTTTATTGGAATAGTCAGTGGCTGAGGGGTATGGGTAGATGAAAGAGAAGGAGTATGGGTGGGTGAAGGGAAGGGGTATGGGTGGATGAAGGGAGGGGTATGGGTGGATGAAGGGGAGGGGTATGGGTGGGTGAAGGGGAGGGGTATGGGGGGATGAAGGGGAGGGGTATGGGTGTATGAGGGGAAGAGGTATGGGGGGATGAAGGGGAGGGGTAGTAGTGGATGAAGAGGAGGAGAATGGGTGGATGAAGGGGAGATGAATGGGTGGATGAAGGGGAAGGAGTATGGGTGGGTGAAGGGAAGGGATATAGGTGGATGAGGGGAAGGAGTATGGGTGGGTGAAGGGGAGGGTATGGGTGGCTGGAGGGGAGGGGTATGGGTGGTGAAGGGAAGGGGTATGAGTGGATGAAGGGGAGGGGTATGAGTTGGAAAAGAGGAGGGGTATGGATGGATGAAGGGGAGGGGTATGGGTGGATGAAGGGAAGGAGTACCGGTGGTGAGTAAAGGGGAGGGGTATGGGTGGATGAATGGGAGGGGTATGGGTGGATAAAGGGGAGAGGTATGGGTGGATGAAGGGAAGCTATATAGGTGGATGAAGGGAAGGAGTATGGGTGAATGATGGGGATAAAATGGGTGGATAAAGAGAAGGGGTATGGGTGGGTAAAGGGGAGAGAAATGGGTGAATGAGGGGAAGGAGTATGGGCAAATGATGACATGAGTGACGTTCTATGTGTTGACTTGCCATGCGTAACAATTTTCTAAACAGCATTAAAAAATGATAGCAAAACTGCACACTGCCTGCCTGTATGTCTGTGGAGGTATGATCCCTGTCTTCAATTTTTGACTATACAAGATAAAATAATGTAAAGATATCCAAATAGTTACCTCAAAATTAAGTTCATAATTCCTAAACTTCCCTATTTTCCAGTTAAGCAACAGACACAGTGAGGTATACGGCGAACAATCACACGCTTCATAAATTATCTCCGGTGGCCGCTGTAGACAACCCAGAGATCTGCAGCGAAGTAAAAACATAAAATGAAAGCTGTAGATAATGTTTACATAATTAGCTCTTCGCCTATTGTGGGACCGTGCAGAACACAAGAAGGGAAATATTCTGTTCTTTTTGTTTAAAAAATATGTTTTTTGTTTTTTTTAACGACAACAACTAAGACAAATAAACTAAAATGTGGTGTAGGTCATGCTATTACTCAAAAAAAAAGCCCATCACTTATTTATACTCTCTTTTATAATTTATGCTGGATTTGTTGTTTGGAATACTTAGATAAATAGCGTAACATACATATTTTATTAAGTCGCACAACGGTTTTGTTAATGTATTGAATCGTTCTCAGTAGGGTTTTTATATTACTATCTTAGATTTAAGCTGCTATTAAGAAATTTTGTGATTTTTATTTTTATTTTCTTTTTTTGTCTTTTTGGATCATATTCTTCTTTACTATCATGTTAATTTGTCAAACAAGTAGTAAATAGTTTTACTGTAATTAAAAATGTCACAAACAGAAATTCTATTATCCATAAAATTCGAAGTCCCAGAAATAGCAAGTGATTAATGGGGTTTTATAAGATTAGGAAAACATGGCTGTAGGCTGTATCTGGTATTACGGCTCAGCTCCGTGCACCTAATTCCTTACATCTCATTTACATAGAAACCTAAAATATTCATGACACACAAAGACCACGTTTCATCTATTCTAATTTGCCCACTTATATATATATATATTTTTATATTGGATTAATTTGTCACTTACCATCCCGTCGTACCCAATTACGTCAAGGTAAGCTGGACTAAAAACCAGCTAAGACTTGTCGACTGTCCCATATGGAGATAATGAATTCTGGTAACACCATCACGTCTAGGATTTATTTCAACATGGAACTTTGTTGGATTTTGTCAATGGGACCCGGCCAAAAACAGAAGGTTGTACATTATTAAAAGTTCTAAACAGTATCAAGAGTTTAACTTTTCGAAAGAATGAGCGGAAAGTGCCTACATTTTAATACCCGTAGGAGGTCAAATAACCTTGTAGGGTAATTTCTTCTCCTGTAGACATTGACCTCTGTCACATGTGAGATACAATTTACAAAGAATAGTCCCAGGATGATAAACTAAAGGGGTATTCCATTTTTTATTTGACTGTGATACATATCTGTAAATATAGAGTTCGTAATATAGTGTCTGTACCTGTGTTTGATGGTGGTCTCGCAAGCTTTAAAGGGGTACTCCACTGCTCAACGTTTGGAACAAACTGTTCCGAATAATGGAGCATACACCGGGAGCTCGTGATGTCATAGCCCCGCCCACTCATGCCATTACGCCCCGCCCCCTCAATGTAAGTCTATGGGAGGGAGCGTGACACGTCCCCTCCCATAAACTTGCATTGAGGAGGAGGGCCGTGATGGCATGAGAGGGCAGGCATATGATGTCACGAGCTACCGGTGCCGAACAGTTCCAAACGCTGAGCAGCGGAGTACCCTTTTAAGTGATCTTTGCCCTGATGTTCATTTTTGTAAGCATACACAATTAGTGTTGTCCTGGGTCTTTTCCAAATTGCAGTGTGTCCCAAGACATGACATCACTAATCAGGTGTTGAAAGGGAGCCTGTGCTTCAGTGGGTGGTGCGCCTAATGGGTGTGGAGGGAGATCATTCTCCAGAGGGCTGCAGGGAATTGTAGTTTCAAGCAAAGTGTGCATGGAAGGGAGCCTCTCTGTGCTGCAATGGATGGGGTGGCTGATGTTTGGGAGGGAGATAAATCACCTGCCACCTGAAAACAAGGGATCCTGGGGATTGTAGTTAGAGGGAGGGCACAGAAACAGGAAATAGCCAGTTCACACAAACAGTGCAATGCCAGCAGTGCAATGGGGGACACAGGACATGGCCATTTACCACCAACACAAGCAAAGATCCTTGGTAAGCATGTCCATTACTGGTTGACATCAGTGTCAGCGCGAACTATCCATCAACATTTAAATGAAATGAAACTCTATGGGAGGAGACCCAGGAGGACCCCACTGCTGACACAGAGACATAAAAAAGCAAGACTACATTTTGCCAAAATGAGCTTGAGTAACCAAAATCCTTCTGGGAAAACTTCTTGTGGACAGATGAGACCAAGATAGAGCTTCTTGGTAAAGCACGTCATTCTACTGTTTACCGAAAACGGAATGAGGCCTACAAAGAAAAGAACACAGGACCTACAGTGACATATGGGGGAGGTCAATGATGTTTTGGGTTGTTTTGCTCCCTCTGGCACTGGGGGCCTTGAATGTGTACAAGACATCATGAAATCTGAGGATTACCGATGGATTTTGGGTCGCTCTGTACAGCCCAGTGTCAGAAAGCTGGGTTTGCATCCGAGATCTTGGGTCTTCCAGCAGGACAATGACCCCAAAAATACGTCAAAAAGCCCCCAGAAATGGATGGCAACAAAGCGCTGGAGAGTTCTGAAGTGGCAGCAATGAGTCCAGATCTAAATCCCATTGAACACCTGTGGAGAGATCTTAAAATTGCTGTTGGGGAAAAGGCGCCTTCCAATAAGAGAGACCTGGAGCAGTAAAGGAAGAGTGGTCCAACATTCCGGCTGAGAGGTGTAAGAAGCTTATTGATGGTTATAGGAAGACACAGATTTCAGTTATTTTTTCCAAAGGGTGTGCAACCAAATATTAAGTTAAGGGTGCCAATAATTTTGTCCAGCCCATTTTTGGAGTTTGGTGACATTATGTCCAATTTGCTTTTTTTCCTCCTTTTTTGGTTTAGTTCCAATACACACAAAGGGAATAAACATGTGTATAGCAAAACATGTGTTACTGCAATCCTTTTCTGTGAGAAATGCTTAATATTCTAGAAAAATTTCAGGGGGTCCAACATTTACGGCCATGACTGTATGTCACTTTTAACTTTTGAAATCTAAATATTTTAGACTATGGCACTAGACTATTCTGATTCTGCATGTTTTTTATGTTTTCCTCATTTTTTACTGATTTTAATTTCAGAGTTGTACTTGACGTGATCGTTTTGGTAAAATAAAAGATTTTCCTGCGACATTAGATTTTAAAATAACTTTAACCATGTTAAGTAATCATGACGGAAAATGAATAATTTCTTTGTTTCCTCTTTCCTTATTCATAGTCTTTTTACAATTGTTGTCGCACATATATAATTTGCTGTCAGACTTGAGCCAGACAATGTTTTTTTTCTCCTTCTTTTGTGAACAAAAAGCTCTCATGTCCTTAAAATTCTATTAAAAAATATAGTAAGAAAAATAGTGTATAAAATGTATATAGCTTATATGCATCCATGAATATGTATTGTTCAATGGGAACAATACCAGGAAGAGCTATACTGTTTTTGGTGTAATAGTAGTACAGGTAGAGGTGCCATTTTGGCTTCTTTGACAATACAAAAACATTATAGAATTTTTTAAACTTGTAAGGCTAAGTTCACACTGCTACTGTGCCCCAACCCATTCAGGGTCTGTTCGGCTCTTTAATTTTTCTTTTGTGCCAAACAGATCCTGAATGGGTCGGGGCAGAACTGATACCACCAGGTCCTGACCGTTCCCATTGACTTGAATGGGGTCCATTGGGTGTTTGGTATTTTACAGAAGTTAAGTGGAGAAAAAAAATAGGACATGCAATATTTTTCCCCCGCTTGCACCCTGTGCTCCCAACAAGCTAAGTGAGGGAGCTCCCTTTACCAAGGCACAGTGGCCGTGTTAACGTACTCTAACTTTTTTTACATTATTATTATTTTACTTAAAGTGTACCTGTCCTTAGCAAGAACTTTTTTTTTTAGTAATGTAGAAAATAACATTTCATGTTTTTTTTGTAATACTCATTGGTTAAAAAAAATTGTATATTTTTGTCCAGGCAGCTATTGCTGTGTGTCTCTGTGAGGAGACCAAATACAGGAAGTGAGGGTGGACAAGCAGGGCTCTGTACACTGAGGACAAGCAGGGCTCTGTGCACTGAGGACAAGCAGGGCTCTGTGCACTGAGGACAAGCAGGGCTCTGTGCACTGAGTACAAGCAGGGCTCTGTACACTGAGGACCAGCAGGGCTCTGTACATTGAGGACAAGCAGGGCTCTGTACACTGAGGACAAGCAGGGCTCTGTACACTGAGGACAAGCAAGCCTCTGTGCACTGAGGACAAGCAGGGCTCTGTACACTGAGGACAAGCAGGGCTCTGTACACTGAGGACAAGCAGGGGTCTGTACACTGAGGACAAGCAGGGCTCTGTACACTGAGGACAAGCAGGGCTCTGTACACTGAGGACAAGGAGGGCTCTGTGCACTGAGGACAAGCGGGGCTCTGTGCACTCAGGACAAGCGGGGCTCTGTACACTGAGGACAAGCAGGGCTCTGTACACTGAGGACAAGCAGGGCTCTGTACACTGAGGACAAGCAGGGCTCTGTGCAGTGAGGACAAGCAGGGCTCTGTACACCGAGGACAAGCAGGGCTCTGTACACTGAGGACAATCAGGGATATGTACACTGAGGACAATCAGGGATCTGTACACTGAGGACAAGCAGGGCTCTGTGCAGTGAGGACAAGCAGGGCTCTGTACACTGAGGACAAGCAGGGCTCTGTACACTGAGGACAAGCAGGGCTCTGTGCAGTGAGGACAAGCAGGGTTCTTTTAGAACTAGGATAAGATGTCTAGCAATGGAGTACCCCATTAAGGAAAGTAATTTTTTATGAATTTATAGGTAATTAGTTATTATTGATAACATTGAATGTCTTCATGTACCTATGATTTCTAATTACTTAACCCCTTAAGGACCAAGCCCATTTTAACCTTAAGGACCAGGCCAATTTTATTTTTGCATTTTCGTTTTTTCCTCCTCGCCTTCGAAAGATCATAACTCTTTTATATTTTCATCCACAGACGATTATGAAGGCTTGTTTATTGCGCGACCAGTTGTCCTTTGTAATGACATCACTCATTTTACCATAAAATGTATGGCGCAACAAAATATACTATTTGTGTGACGAAATTGCAAAGAAAACTGCAATTTTACAAATTTTGGAAGGTTTTGTTTTCACACTGTAAAATTTTAGATGGAAAAATTATTTGTTTTCTTTTTTCCGTGGGTCTATACAATTTAAATGATACCCATGATTACATACTTTTCTATTATTGCACCGCTTTAAAGAAATCTCAAACTTTTTATTCAAATTAGTACATCTAAAATCCCTTTATTTTGATGACCTATAACTTTTTTATTTTTCCGTAAAGGCAGCGCTATGAAGGCAAATTTTTGCGCCGTGATCTGTATTTTTATTTTATACAATTTTTTTTATATTTACGCCATTCACCATAGGGGATAATTAACATAACATTTTGATAGTTTGAAGGTTTACGCATGCGCCAATACCAAATATGTTTACTAATTACAATTTGTTTACGCTTTTTGGGGGTAACATGGGAAAAAAGGATGTTTTACATTTTTATTGGGGAGGGTGTTTTTCACATTTTTTTTTACTTTAAAATTTTTTTTTTTACAATTTTTGTGTCTCCATAGGGGAATATTTATTAAAATCACTTGATTGCAGATACTGAACAGTGCTATACATAGGGCATAGCACTGATCTGTATTATCGGTGATCTTCTGCTCTGGTCTACTCGAACTCAAACAGAAGACCCCTGGAGACAGCCGGAGGCAGAAGAGGGGACCTCCGTCCACCATTATGGATGATCGGATCCTACGGGTGATCCAGTCATCCATTTTAAGTGCCGCACTGCCGCAGAGACTGTGATCTGTATTGATCACGGCATGGGGGGGGGGGGTTAATGGCGGACATCGGTGCTATCGCTGATGTCTGCCATTACCGGCGGGTCCCTGGCTGTTGACAGCAGCCGGGACCTGCCGTGTATGATGGGAGCACCAGTCACAGAGCGTCAATGGATGTTATGGTGCGTTAACTACCACGGCACCATGACGTACATTTACGTCCATTGTCGTTAAGGGGTAAAAACATCCTTTTTCAAAGCCCTAATGAGAACATTGCGAAAAACACATACATAGTGTTACAGAAATAGTTATTCTTCAAACACTCCATATTCTCACATTCCTACTGCTTGATATCTATCTGTAGGCAGGAAATAAAAAAAACCTTAGTTATGTATCATTCTCATACAGCAAATACTTCGTAAAACTACATCAAAGCCTTCTCTTCGATGACTTCCAACTCATCTCGTATTCGTGCTGCTTTGTTTCCTCTCGGGGTTGGAAGCTTTAAAACCACCTCCCTTTTAAAGTCTTGAGTTTCACAGGAAAAGAACATGTATTTTTTTTTTCTCGAAGAGAAAGAATGCTTTGCTTTCCTCAGGTAAAATCTGAACTTAAAAAAAGAAAGAGACTGCATTGACCAAGGGTACTCCGAAAAGTATTCTAAGCCCTGCAGCCGGAGAGGCATCTTCAATTGTTTGTGATGGTCTGGCCTTGGCTCTTGAACATAATGAATTACCAATGACAACAATAGTCGGGTCTTGGTGACTACGCCGCTTACTGAAAACTGAAGGTAGTAAGTTCATCATGGTAAACGTTCTACAGATGCCTTAGGATATCATCTCGGGAATAACTTTTAGGGCTTTGTTTCTTCATCTCATGGCGGATTTTCTTAACTCTTCTGAAAAAACTATTATGATAAATGGTGGTAAATGAAATTTTTTAGATAAGTCATAAAAGTATTTATATTGTTAACTGAAAAGGCAAATCAGGGTTAAATTTAATAAAATCCATGGAATTTGCATTGGCTTAAAGGGTTAATCAAAATAAGATGACATTACTATTTACCTGTCATACAGTAATGGACATGCTCAATAGGGATCTGTGCTTGTGTTGGTGGTAAATGGCCATGTCCTGTGTCCCCCATCATGCTGCTGCCTTGTTTGTGTGAACTGACTTTTTCCTGTTTCTGTGCCCTCCCACCAACTACAATCCCCAGGATCCCTTGTTTCTAGAAGGGAAGTGGCCTATCTCCCCACCCCACATCAATCCTCCCACCCATTGCAGCACAGCTAGGCTCCTTTCCATGCGTGCTGTGCTTGAAACTACAATTCCCTACAGCCCTTTGGAGAATGATCTCCCTCCCACCCAGCGGTCACTCCACCCATTAAAGGGGTACTTCGTTACCTTGCTGTTGGAGCTCCTCTCTCCAGCGTCCGGAAGTTATTGTTCCGGACTATGTGTGTGCGGGCTTCTGTGTTCAGGGCTGCCCCTCGTGATGTCACACCCGCCCCCTCGCCAGGTCATGGCCGCCCCCTCAACGTAAGTCTATGGGAAGGGGGTGCGACAGCCATCGCGCCCCCTTCCCATAGACTTTTGTTGAGGGGGCGAACGTGACGTCCCGAGGGGCGGCCCTGAACATGGAAGCCGGCACACACATCGTTCGGAACAACAACTTCCGGACGCTGGAGAGCGGAGCTCCAACAGCAAGGTAACGGAGTACCCCTTTAAAGCACAGACATGATTCCTTTCAACAGCTGACTAGTGATGTAATGTCTTGGGCCGCACTGCAACGTGGGAAAGGCCTGAGACAACACACATTTTGTATGCTGCTAAAATGAACATCGGGGCAAAGATCATATAAGAATTGCAAGACCAGCCATCAAACACAGGTACAGACACTATCATACACTACACTAACTTTACAGCCACCTCCCCTAGACTTGCATTGAGGGGGCCTGGCTAGACATCACGATGGGGCTTGGCTGTGACGTCACCACAGCCAACACCCAGCATTTGGAACAAAATGTTCCGAACCCTGGGGCAGTGGAGTATCCCTTTAATTTCAGGATCTAAAGTGAATTCATCCCAAGTCACACGAATGACTACGTTTTACGCCAAAGATATTGACCTTCATTACGCTCTTTTTAGGAATGAAGGATGCCGTCTGTACCGAGAAATAGTTATCACATTGAATGTAGCTGCAATAGAAATGATTTAAGATTAGTGACAACTTTGTGAATTGCAATATTACTAATAACAATATATGCCAATCAATAAGCGAGAGGAAGCGCATTATCTCCTATAATATTAGACAGAAAAATAAGTTAAGGGATTTTATTAGTTCTACGCTGAGATGTGTTATTGATATAATCCATTGTGCCTGTCAGATTTAATACACAGGGAAAGAAATTAGATCTCTTAGGAATACGATCTTGGAGAATGTCTGAGGTATGAAGCCTTGACTCGGAATGGAAGGAGCCGCGCAATTTAACAAAAATATTGTCTTGGAGTTCAACAGCGGCATTTTTCTATCATCTCTGTAAAAAAAAAAAAAGAAAAAGAAAAAATTGCCGTTTTACATATTTTAAAGCAATAAGTAATAACTGCAAAGTTTTATTTGACTTCTATAATAAATTTAATTTTATGTTAGTTTTATATAAATAATATAATGTATATAGCCACCATTTATAAGCTTCAATGCAAACAAGTGCATGAGTACCGGCTGCTATCGGCAGCCAGGACTCACCGCTAATGCCGAACCTCAGCGATCATGGTGATATCCATGATTAAACCCTTTGGAGGACACAAACAATATACTGTATTTCGCGACATCCAAATGCAAAAATACAACTGTGGCCGGAGAAATAATAAAATAATAAAAAAAAAGTAATACCGTATATACTCGAGTATAAGCCGAGTTTTTCAGCATGATTTTTCATGCTGAAAACGCCCCCCCCCCCCTCGGCTTATACTCGAGTGATCTCTCCGCCTGTCAATCCCTTCTCATTGGTCTTCAACCTCCGGACCTCCAGATGTTGCAAAACTACAACTCCCAGCATGCCTGGACAGCCATCGGCTGTCCGGGCATGCTGGGAGTTGTAGTTTTGAAACATCTGGAGGTCCGAAGGTTGAAGACCACTGCGGCTTTCGCCATTATCAAGACCCCCCCCCCCCCTTCAGTTTTCTACTCACCTCCCCTCGGAGGGAAGTTAGGGTGAGCTGGTCCGGGCCATCTATGCTGCAGGGACCGTCCGGTGGGGAGGGTTAGACGTTCCGGGCGGAGAGTTGTAGTTTTGCAACATCTGGAGGTTCGCAGGTTGAAGACCTCTGATGAAGGGATTGATAGTCGGTGATGACGAGGGGGATGATGACATGGGGGGGATGGGGGGTTGATTTAAAAAATAAAAAGTTTTCCACGGGAGTACCCCTTTAAACAGATTTGTAAATGACTTCTACTAAAAAATCTTAACCCTTCCAGTACTCGTCAGCTGCTGTATACTACAGAGGAAGTTGTGTAGTTGTTTCCAGTCTAACCACAGTGCTCTCTGCTGACACCTCTGTCCATGTCAGGAACTGTAAAAAGCAGGAGCAAATCCCCATAGCAAACCTCTCCTGCTCTTGACAATTCCTGACATGGACAGAGGTGTCAGCAGAGAGCACTGTGGTCGGACTGAAAATAACTACATAGGTTCCTGTGGAGCAGCAGCTGATAAGTACTGGATGGGTTAAGAATTTTTAATAGAAATCATTTACAAATCTGTTTAACTTTCTGTCACCAGTTGATTTGAAAACGATTGTTTTCCACCGGAGTACCCCTTTAAGTGGTTAGGATCCCTCTTGTGCCATAACCACAGTATGAAAGGAGCAGTAAGCATCATGCAGCCCGACAGCTGACCTTATGACCTTTATGCTACTCTATATACATTTTATTGTAGTTTACAAACATAGACTATTCAATGGGATTCTGAATGCTACAAAGCAATATTTTAAGCCTCTATAATTATCCGTCTTTCATGTTGTCATAAGTTTAGCGTTCCCGAAATTGCGCTCGGTTTTCACCTTTTCGCCCCTGTTCTTTCATTTTCCGTATTGATTCCTTTTTGCTCTTGTTCGTTGTCAGCTGTGAGTGAGAAAGGATGTAGGAATATCGATAAAGAGGTTATCCGGGACTGCAATTCTATTTTATTTCAACATTAATAAAAACATGGAATACGTATATCTAGTATCTGCTCCCACCGTGTCCAGAAATACAATAAAAAAATAAGATATTACACCATATTAAAAATAAGTTCCCTTTCTCTTGCGGGTTGGGAGGGGGGGGGGGGTACCCCCCCCCCCTCCCAACCCGCAAGAGAAAGGGAACTTTTTTCCGTTATTAGTTCCATCGTAAATTTATGAGTCGCGCTTCCGCTAGATCAACTCACGGAAGTAATTTCCTTCAAATCTTCCGAAAGACAGTATTTTGTGCCATAAATCCCGTAACCCCAAGGAATATTCTTAGATAGCCGTAAATGGGCAATTTGTTTCCTTTCTGCGACCGTCATTTTCTACGTGAGGTCATCCTGGTCCCAAACTTGTAGGATTTCTCACTATACACAATCTCAAAATTAATCATATCTTGAGACCATGGGGGGCGGGTGCACGTCTGTGGTTGTGCCGCGGTAACCTTGACTATTATGACAATATTTCCCCTTTTTATAAAATGAACTCCTCAAATAGTCATTTTATACAGATTTGTAAATTACTTCTATATACAAATTTTAATGGGGTAATCAAGGGAAAAAACTATTTGTGTATATATATATATATATATATATATATATATATATACATATATATATATATATATATATATATATATATATATATATCAACTGGCTCCAGAAATATAAACAGATTTGTAAATGACTTCTATTAAAAAATCGTAATCCTTTCAGTACTTATGAGCTGCTGATGTTGAGTTGTTCTTTTCTGTCTAAGTGCTCTTCTCTGATGACACGTGTCTCGGGAACCGCCCAGTTTAGGAACACATCCCCATGGCAAACCTCTTCTACTCTGTGCAGTTCCCGAGACAAGCAGAGATGTCAGCAGAGAGCACTGTTGCCAGACAGAAAACAACAACTTAACTTCAGCAGCTGAAAACTATTGAAAGGATTAAAGGGGTTATCCAGGAAAAAACTTTATATATATATATATATATATCAACTGGCTCCAGAAAAGTTAAACAGATTTGTAAATTACTTCTATTAAAAAATCTTAATCCTTTCAGTACTTATGAGCTTCTGAAGTTACGGTAGTTCTTTTCTGTCTAAGTGCTCTCTGATGACACGTGTCTCGGGAAACGCCCAGTTTAGAAACAAATCCCCATAGCAAACCTCTTCTAAACTGGGCGGTTCCCGAGACACGTGTCATCAGAGAGCACATAGACAGAAAAGAACAACTTTAACTTCAGAAGCTCATAAGTACTGAAAGGATTAAGATTTTTTATAGAAGTAATTTACAAATCTGTTTAACTTTCTGGAGCCAGTTGATAGATAAAAAAAAGTTTTTTTTTCCTGGATAACCCCTTTAAGAGTTTTTTAATAGAATAATTTACAAATCTGTTTAACTTTCTGGAGCCAATTGATACATAAAAACAAGTTTGTTTTTTTCCTGGAATTCCCCTTTAATCCTTCCAGTACTTATCAGCTGCTATTTGCTCCAGAGGAAGTTGTGTAGTTCTTTCCAGTGTGACCACAGTGCTCTCTGCTGACACCTCTTTCCATGTTAGGAACTGTCCAGAGCAGGAGAGGTTTGCTATGGGGATTTGGACAGTTCCTGACACTGACAGAGGTGTCAGCAGAGAGCACTGTGGAGGAGAACGAGTCTTGAAAACTTCTTGCCTCGGATTTGTGTCCTATATATATGACTGAAAACAACAACAAACAAACAAAGCATAGACATAAAAACAACATATAATAATTAATTAGATCTTTAACATTTTTAGCACCTTATGAAAACAGCAGATGGGAAAGTGATGTTAAATAAATAAAATGAAATAAATAAATAAAAAAAATTATATAAATTAATTATTCAAATAAATGAATATAAATAAATAAATCTAAATAAATATATTAAATTAAAATGAAATAAAATAAATTAACCACATTTTCTATACTAACTCAGATTATATTTCCTAACTCCTCCTAACACCCCTTCTGCCCTTAAAAAATATTTCCGAGCTTTAAAAAGCTGTGTATCATACTTTTCCCCTTGCTCACACGGTGTGAGCTCCCAGCAGGATAGAGTGGGCGTTCACCAGCAGGTGCCTCACCATGCCCCGCACACACTTCCTGAGTTTGGTCTCCTGCCAGGCCGGGAAGGAACAGAACAGAGCCACCTAGTGGCCATTTCTTCAATCACATTAAAACATATAAAGGTTGAGAATTTTATCAGCAAGTAAATAGCAAAGTGTCTTATAATTACGTAAGGAACAATATATTTAATGTTTAGTTTGGTAAATAAAATAAATAAATATAATATTTCGAAAACTGCAGTCGTATTTCCTCAACCAAGTGAGAAAAGAATTTCCGAGAGAGTTCACATCGCGATTTAAAGCTTTAGAAGTGCCATTAATTCTAATTCAAAGCATCGGAGAAGCTGTTGTGTCTATGTGCACAGCTTAATATGCTTTATTCTCTTGTGTTACTGTTTTATTTGCTATTTATCTTCAGGTAAAGTCATTAATTAATTGGATAAGAGCATTAGCTCTAGAAAAATCGAACAGATTGCGCTGGATATCCTGTTAGAATAGTCGCGCAATTAAACGTATGAGAGACGACCCACCGGAGAATTAATCAAGGAAACGCTTTGGCAAATATATTAATGGAAGAACTTTGCGTGTAACCTCATTCCGAGTGCCCGGAATCACTTCTCCACATTTACAGTTTTTTTTTATTACCGTATATACTCGAGTATAAGCCGAGTTTTTCAGCACGATTTTTCGTGCTGAAAACACCCCCCTCGGCTTATACTCGAGTGATCTCCCCCACCCGCAGTGGTCTTCAACCTGCGGACTTCCAGAGGTTTCAAAACTACAACTCCCAGCAAGCCAGGGCAGCCATCGGCTGTCCGGGCTTGCTGGGAGTTGTAGTTTTGAAACCTCCGGAGGTCCGCAGGTTGAAGACCACTGCGGCCTTCAACATCATCCAGCCCCCTCTCACCCCCTTTAGTTCTGTACAGTACTCACCTCCGCTCGGCGCTGGTCCGGTCCTGCAGGGCTGTCCGGTAAGGAGGTGGTCCGGTGAGGAGGTGGTCCGGGCTGCTATCTTCACCGGGGAGGCCTCTTCTAAGCGCTTCGGGCCCGGCCTCAGAATAGTCACGTTGCCTTGACAACGACGCAGATGCGTCGTTGTTAAGGCAACGGCTCTATTCCGGGCCGGAAGCGCGGAGAAGAGGCGCCCCCGGTGAAGATAGCAGCCCGGACCACCTCCTCACCGGACCACCTCCTTACCGGACAGCCCTGCAGGACCGGACCAGCGCCGAGCGGAGGTGAGTACTGTACAGAACTAAAGGGGGTGAGAGGGGGCTGGATGATGTTGAAGGCCGCAGTGGTCTTCAACCTGCGGACCTCCGGAGGTTTCAAAACTACAACTCCCAGCAAGCCCGGACAGCCGATGGCTGCCCGGGCTTGCTGGGAGTTGTAGTTTTGAAACCTCTGGAGGTCCGCATGTTGAAGGCCGCAGTGGTCTTCAACCTGCGGACCTCCGGAGGTTTCAAAACTACAACTCCCAGCAAGCCCGGACAGCCGATGGCTGCCCGGGCTTGCTGGGAGTTGTAGTTTTGAAACCTCTGGAGGTCCGCAGGTTGAAGACCACTGAGGGCGAATGATGAGAAGAGGATGATGAAGGGGGGGGGGGGGGGTGTGGGGATGATGAAGGGGGGATGTGTGGGATAAGGGGATGTGTGGGATGATGACAAGGGGATGATGAAGGGGGGATGTGTGGGATGATGACAAGGGGATGATGAAGGGGGGATGTGTGGGATGATGACAAGGGGATGATGAAGGGGGGATGTGTGGGATGATAAGGGGATGTGTGGGATGATGACAAGGGGATGATGAAGGGGGGATGTGTGGGATGATGACAAGGGGATGATGAAGGGGGGATGTGTGGGATGATAAGGGGATGTGTGGGATGATGACAAGGGGATGATGAAGGGGGGATGTGTGGGATGATAAGGGGATGTGTGGGATGATGACAAGGGGATGATGAAGGGGGGATGTGTGGGATGATGACAAGGGGATGATGAAGGGGGGATGTGTGGGATAAGGGGATGTGTGGGATGATGACAAGGGGATGATGAAGGGGGGATGTGTGGGATAAGGGGATGTGTGGGATGATGACAAGGGGATGATGAAGGGGGGATGTGTGGGATGATGACAAGGGGATGATGAAGGGGGGATGTGTGGGATAAGGGGATGTGTGGGATGATGACAAGGGGATGATGAAGGGGGGATGTGTGGGATAAGGGGATGTGTGGGATGATGACAAGGGGATGATGAAGGGGGGATGTGTGGGATGATGACAAGGGGATGATGAAGGGGGGATGTGTGGGATAAGGGGATGTGTGGGATGATGACAAGGGGATGATGAAGGGGGGATGTGTGGGATGATGACAAGGGGATGATGAAGGGGGGATGTGTGGGATGATAAGGGGATGTGTGGGATGATGACAAGGGGATGATGAAGGGGGGATGTGTGGGATGATAAGGGGATGTGTGGGATGATGACAAGGGGATGATGAAGGGGGGATGTGTGGGATGATGACAAGGGGATGATGAGGATGTTAATGACGGGTCTGGATGATGACAGGGGGGGATGAGGTATTTCCCACCCTAGGCTTATACTCGAGTCAATAACTTTTCCTGGGATTTTGGGTTGAAATTAGGGGTCTCGGCTTATACTCGGGTCGGCTTATACTCGAGTATATACGGTAAGTCTTTTTGACTTCTCACCTGTTCTGGACTCAAGCTATTTAAAGAAGTACTCCGCCCCTAGACATCATATCCCCTATCCAAAGGCAGCTGGGACCCCCCCACAATCACCGTGCACGCACCCGGCATTCTGAACATCATGATTAGAACGAGGGTATCGGGCGGCTGTAGTCATGACATCATGCCACACCCCCTCCATTCATGTCTATGGAAGGATAATGTGCACTAAAATTTGCAGAATTTCCGAGTTAAATATTTGTTGTGGAATTCCGCTTGGAAATTCCACCATGTGAACATGAGGATCATGAAGGCCAGTGCAACATTTGTGAATTGTTTGTGTCCTTTGCAGATGATCTAACGTTTCAGTAGAGATCCATTCAGGCATCGGAGGTAACCATACTGCTGATAGACTGTGTTTGGCAGATCTTTCTCTATCTGCGCATAAGACATTACATATGCCAAGCCAGTATTCACAGCAAAAAATAAGAATATTTTTATTGATATTATAATATTAATATTATGACTGTAAACTTTTGTAAACTAACTCAGGCTGTGTTCCCCGACTACTCCTAACACTCCTCTTCCCCCCCTTTAAAAAATATAGGAACTTTAAAAAGCTCTGTATCATACCATTCTTCTTGCTCACATAGTGCAATCTCCCAGCAGGATAAAGTGGGCGTTTCCCAGCAGGCATGACATCACTGAAGCCTGCTGGGAGACCACTTCCGCCCTCACATTGTTGCAGCGCTGTGATGAATAGAAGACCTCAAGCCCTAAGCAGCTTTCAATGAGGCTCTATGCATGTTTCCGTGAGGCAGCTTTCAGTGAGGCTCTGTGCAGCTGTCAATCAAGCTCAGTGCAGAGAAACACTTCCTGAGTTTGGACTCCTGCCAGACCGGGAGGAGACCAAACTCACTGCATTAAAGGGGTACTCCGGTGCTAAGACATCTTATCCCCGATCCAAAGGATAGGGGATAAGATGCCTGATCGCGGGGGTCCCGCCGCTGGGGATCCCTGTGATCTTGCACGCAGCACCCCATTACAATGTTCGCTCCCGTTCTGATTACTGGCGATCACGGGGCTGGTATGGAATGCAAGCCTATGGGAGGGGGCATGACAGTTTGCATTGAGGGGGCGGAGCGTGATGTCACACGGGGGTGGGGCCGTTACATCACAATGCTCCGGCCCCGTGATCACCAGTAATCAGACCCGGAACAAACATGCTCCGGGAACTGATTGTCCCAGCGGCGGGACCCCCGCGATCAGGCATCTTATCCCCTATCCTTTGGATAGGAAATAAGATGTCTTAGCACCGGAGTACCCCTTTATTTGTGGCAGGGAACAGAACAGAGCCACCTAGTGGCCATTTTTTTCCATTACATTTTAAACATATTTATGTTGATAATTTTAAAAGTGAATGGGAAAGTGTCTGCTAATTGCACAAGGAACACTATATTAAAAGTTTTATTTGGTGACAGGTACTCTTCAAGTACACTAACCACCTGTTAGTTTAATACATTTTGCTGAGAAGCCTTAGATCACTGTGCATGTTGTAGCTGTGCGACCATGTCTGTTTTTTTCTCTATTTGAATTCACGTTGTGTTTTTTTTATTTTACTTGGTCAGCACTCTGCCCCTACCCCTCAGCCCAGGCCTATATTAATTGGCAGGAAGCTGCAAAGGGTCCTATTCGTTCTGACAGTCACCCAGCCTTTGACTGGGAGCACATGGTGAGTGAGCTTTGTCATCTGTTCACACTGGGGCTGTGTGGCATTGATTGCTGCCGCGTTGCTGTGCCATTGGGGAGGCACAGCTCAGGGTCCGGTTCAGGCGGCATTGAGGCTGCTCTGCCAGTGGGTTGTTCCCCCTGTGGGCACTGGTGTTGTGGTTGTGTGAATAGGGCAGTGGAATCTCTATTAAGGATAATGTGCACTTAAATTTGCAGAATTTTCAAGTGAAAAATTTTGGCAAAATTCCGCTTGAAAATTCCACCATGTGAACATTGTGACCATGAAGTCCAGTGCAACATTTGTGGATTGTTTGTTTCCTTCGCTGCTCAGTGCGGCGCCATATTATGCTAGGGAAGTAAGGGACCCGCTACATACAGGTGGCCGTGACTTGGCTAGTGGGCTTGCACTTCATGATTATTAATTACACTAATGACCTATTAGTTTAATACATTTTGCCGAGAAGCCTTAGCTCACTGTGCATGTTGTAGATGTGCGACCATGTCTGTTTTTATCTCTTTTTGAATTCATATAAAAAAATTATATATATATATATATATATATATATATATATATATATATATATTATACTATTATATAATATAATATTATTTATTTATTTATTCTCCATCTTGTCCAGCACAATAATAAATATGAATGAGAGCGCCAGGTAGCTCTTTGTCAATTATTGATTTGCTATATTTCTTTAACCAGTATACCATTAAGACCATCTGTTAGCATCTTAGGATCTTCACATAACATCGGCGGCATCGGCTGTGTCGAGTAAGGAAAACATGATATTTTATTCACAATCCGGCTGCAGCCACGCTGGGCCTCGTACCACATGCAATGTCCACTTAGTAGCTTTTTCAATGGTGCCGAGTTAAAGCCCTTGTCTGAAATCCTGTGAATAAGAAATGTTGAAACTTCCCGCTGTTTCCTTTTGATATTCCGCACAGCTTCATTTTCTTACAAGAATCGATAACATTTATGTGACTGAAGAGCAAATTTGAAAAAATAAGCTGAAGTAACGTTAGAAAAAGTTAGGTTGTACAATAAATTTTTAATGCATTTATCATAATTTATTTTATTTATTTTTATTTAACTTTTTCATTTCTACGTTGTTGATTTTTATTAAAGGCATGGAGATTATGAAAGAACTTATATGGAATTAAAGAAGAAGTATTGTGCGCAAAATATAGCCCCTATATGAAGGATAGAGGATAAGTTTTAGATTGCGGGGGGTTCGTGGTTGTGATGTCATGCCACGCCCCCTCGTGACATCACGTCATGCCCCCTCCATTCATGTCTATGGGAGGAGGCGTGATAGCTATGTACTCCCCTCCCATAGGCATAAATGGGGTGTGGTGGGATGTCATGAACACGAAAGCGCCCAAGCTTCCGTTTTCTCAATGCCCCGGCCCGAGGATCACCTTAGGTCCAAGTGGCTGAACCCCCCCGCGATTAAACTAAAGGGGTAATCCACTGGAAACATTTTTTTAAATAAACTGGTGCCAGAAAGTTAAACATATTTGTAAATTACTTCTATAAAATAAATCTTAATCCTTCCAGTACTTATCAGCTGCTGTATGCTCCACGGGAAGTTATTTTCTTTTTGAATTTCCTTTCTGTCTGACCACAGTGCTCTCTGCTGTCACCTCTGTCCATTTTAGGAACTGTTCAGAGTAGGAGCAAATCCCCATAGCAAACCTATCCCGCTCTGGACAGTTCCTAAAATGGACAGAGGTGTCAGCAGAGAGCAATGTGGTCAGACAGAGAGGAAATTCAAAAAGAATAGAACGAAGAGAACTTCCTGTAGAGCATATAGCGTCTGATAACTACTGGAAGGATTACGATTTTTTAATAGAAGTAATTTATAAATATGTTTAACTTTCTGGCACCAGTTGATTTAAAAAATAAAAAGTTTTCCACAGGAGTACCCCTTTAAACAGATTTGTAAATTACTTCTATTAAAAAATCTTAACCCTTCCAGTACTTATCAGCTGCTCCTTCCAGTGGAGTACCCCTTAAACCTTCCTCTTTGTCAATTTATAGTGATACACAGTGATGTAGAGTTGCAACATATTAATTGAAGTTGATCAAGCAGGGCAATTGCAAACAGATGTCCATAGCAAAGCTACGTCTGTAAATTCATTAATGCTCACGGCTCACACTTATTCTATGATTAAAGCCGTCAAAGTTGCTCGGTTCCTCAGCATGAGGCAAATCTGATGCCAAAATTCAAAAACCACTACCGAGATCTGGAGGCAACATTCCTTTATTGATTTTATAGCCGCAGGAGGCTCAAAAACATGTTACGGGAGAGTGCGTGCCATACAGTGTAAATATTGATCTCAACTAGTTGGTCACAACATAAAATAATATATATATATATATATATATATATATATATATATATATAAAATAATTAATTAAATTACTAAATAAATAAATCTGCTTTACGACACTGCTTCATGTTAACATATGGTACATGATGACTAGAAATGAGCGAACTGAACCCATAGTACTTGAGTTTGGTCATAACTTTTCAAAAAGTTTGGTTCCACCAGGAATCAAACTTCAGGGGGTTCAGTTTGGCAGAACCTGCTAAAAAAAATTAAGGCACATGGCAGAAAGGAAAAGGAAAAAAGGCTAATATGAACTAAGGGAATTCCATAATGTCTTTCAAGCAGCTCTCCTAGCTAATCAGAGGCAGTATAGGGGTGATGTCAAAGCCACTGTAAAAGCCTGTGCACATAGCTTCATTAGAGATAGTAGATGATAGTAGATGTTAGGTGAAGATCTCTGTGAGGGATAGTGAGCACTGACCAACAAAGAAAGAAGTAGGACCACACATATATAATTTTAGTAAAATAGCATCTGTTCTGTCAGTGTTTTAATTGAAAATTTAGTGTGACAGATTTATTGTATTACACTAATTGTGAAGAAGCCGCATAGAGTTTTTTTTTTTTTTTGGCAATCTCGACACCAATCCTGTTGCTACTCCCCAAAATGGTAATATAAAGGGTAATATAAATATAAATGGTGATATAAATAAAAAAACATTTTCCTGGAATAGAAAAGCTTAAAAAATCAGCTAGTTTAGTTTTTTTTTAATCTTACCATTCAGTTACCACTGGGCACCATCCATTTACCCATAGTGAAATATGTTGACATCCAAAGGATAGGGGATAAGGTGTCTGATCGCGGGGGGGGGGGGGGTCCGCTGAAGAGACCCCCCCCCCATATCTCCCTGTAGTACCCGCATTCTATGCGGGTGCTTAATCTCCAGTTTCGGAAACCTCCAGGTTTCCAGGACTGGGGACGTGACTATATGCCACGCCCCCTCCATTCATGTCTATAGACATCACGTCCCCAGTCCCGGAAACCCGGAGGTTTCTGAAACTAGAGATGCAGTCCCCACAAAGAATGCGGGTGCTGCAGGGAGATCGCGGGGGGTCTCAGCAGCGGACCCCTTGCGATCAGATACCTTATCCCCTATCCTTTGGATAGGGGATAAAATATTTTTGCCCGGAATACCCCTTTAATAGTGTTATACATGGCTTTTATGGCTTTTAGACAGTGTTATACATGTGTTTTTGGGGTATTAGGAAAGTATAGGTTTGGACAGAACTAGCTCGGTCAGAACGAAAACTTTTTGCGAGAGTTCGGAGAACGGACAGAATCAAACTTTTAAAAAATCTGCTCATCTCTATACAACATTATATACTCATGGATCTTCCTCCTCTATAACATGATGGGTATAATATGCTTAAAATCGAGTGCAGAGGGAGGAATGTAAAAAATTACCACCGTCTTTATGAAAATATATATATGTACTTTATGCTTATAATATCTAAATTGTACTAATTCACGCTTTCCTCCACTGCACTGCTTTTTATGCATAATAAAGAGGGTTAGAAACAAAATTAATAAATACCTTAACATCTGTTCATTACCCTCAGAGGAAGCCTTTTATGTGAAACACGCATCATGCATTAGACATTCTGTTGGCTATATGTGAGACATTCTGTCGGTATAATTGATTTTTGCAGTATTTACCTTAAAGAAAATTGATTTCCATTGCCTTGGCAATAGTGCCACATAGCCGTCGCTAATTTGTTTGTGCCCATTTAACTACAATACACTCTAAGACATATGTGTCTGTGAAGTTTTTAGTATGTGGTAATAAATAATAATATTGTAATAATCCATGGAAAAAGCTTTCAGGGAAGTAGTCATAAGTTCTTTTTATGCCATGTAAATTCTTTATGTTAAAATCCCAACATAAGGAATTGGGATATTGACCATTGACATAGCTGTTTATTACTGTCCTGAACTTTTAACCTTTATGCCTAAGTTAGAGAACGGCAAAGATTCTTATTGTTCCCATTTATTACCTTAAAGGGGTTATCCAGGAAAAAACTTTTTTTTTAATATATATTATATATATATATATATATATATATATATATATATATATATATATATCAACTGGCTCCAGAAAGTTAAACAGATTTGTAAATTACTTCTATTAAAAAATCTTAATCCTTTCAGTACTTAGGAGCTGCTGAAGTTGAGTTGTTCTTTTCTGTCTGTTCTCTCTGATGACACGTGTCTCGGGAACCGTCCAGTTTAGAAGCAAATCCCCATAGCAAACCTCTTCTACTCTGTGCAGTTCCTGAGACAAGCAGAGATGTCAGCAGAGAGCACTGTTGCCAGACAGAAAACAACAACTCAACTTCAGCAGCTGATAATTATTGAAAGGATTAAGATTTTTTTATAGAAGTAATTTACAAATCTGTTTAACTTTCTGGAGCGAGTTGATATATATAAAAAGTTTTTTCCTGGAATACCCCTTTAACCCTGTGGATAGGAGACAGGTGTCTTTTTGTGTGTGGGGTCCGACCTCTGAGACCTCTCGTGATCTCTAGAACAAGGTCCCAACTATCCCAGCAGAAAGGCCCCACCTTCCCAGATGTACTTGTTTCGGGTTTCGGCAGTGATGGCCTGCTCAGCCAATCAGTACATATACATGGTTGAAAGTCAAAACCTTACATGAGGAACTTTGTTAAATTGTAGCCCAAAACACAGATACTGGACCCCTTAAAGTGTACCGTCAGGAGATTTTTTTAAAAAAATGCTCCAGGCTTACTGGTGCTGATTCAGCCTGTGTTCTTAAATCCTGTTTTTTATCTTTATATGTTGCTCACACTTTATGCAGTTCACTGAGGAGGAGGGGGCGTTATCTTGCATGCCTTCACATCTAATGTGGGAATTTCCACCCTCTCTCCTCAGAGCTGATGATTGGCTTCTTCTGTGCCATGTGCCGACATGATTCCTCAATGAAGCTGTACGGGTGAGCCAGAGATTGCCAAGTGCAGGACTCCGGCTCTTCCATGGAGCTGCATTGAGGGGGCGTGTCAACTGCCACTTCCTGCACTGACATGCCCCGTTCAGGAGGAGAGCAGGGGGCCCCGTACGGGAAAGCTTGTCCCCCCGACATAGAGGATACATTTTTGTATCCTGAAGTACTCCTTTAAGTTTACCCCGGGGGTTCCTGTGCTTGATACCCCCTAATAAACAGGGGTTTTGCTCACTTGTCCAATGTGCTCCCATTGTCTTGCGGGTTCAACCAGTAATTGTAAAAAATACAATGAAATGAGAGCAATAAAACTTAATGTAAACAATAAATAAAATTAATTACATTTGTCTTAACATTTTTATTCAATTGAACATAATTTTTTGGGGTCAGTAAAGCCTTTTAATGCTTAGGAACTAGGGATATCCCAATACCGATTCTGGTATCAAGACCGATACTGGACATTTACACGAGTACTTGTACCTATTAAAATGTCCCAAATATCTAATCCTACACCTGCCGGCAAGTATCATGGATGTGTCCGAGCCGCCACTATCTAATCCGCTTGCTAGTCGCAGGACACTTGTCCCAGATCCCCGGGCAACCGAGCGCTCCCGATGTAGACTACAGCTTCAAGATGTCACTCTGCCTGCACCAGAACAAAGGATGCAGGAATATGAATCCCAGCAGTCCAACCCTCACCGATCAGTTTATAAATCAATTTTTTTAAAATGTTTCTTTTTTAATACAAAAAGAGCCTTCCCCCTAATAAAAACTGAAAATATTCCCTTTTTCCCTTTAAAAAAAAAAAAAAATGTTAATAAAAAAACAAAAACAACCTGCCACATAACATTTAAAAAGAAGTAACTTTACTCGTACTTGATCTTAAAGGGGTACTCCGGCGCTTAGACAGCGTGTTCGCTCCGGGTCTGATTACTGTTGATCACGGGTCCGGAGCGTTGTGTTGTCAAGGCTCTGCCCTGTGTGATGTCCGGCTCCGCCCCCTCAATGCAAGCCTATGGGAGGGGGCGTGTCACCCCGTTTAAAATCAGTCCCCGAAGCGTGTTCTCTCCGGGTCTGATTACTGTCGATCACGGGTCCGGAGCGTTGTGACATCAAGGCTCCGCCCCATGTGATGTCAAGCTCCGTCCCCTCAATGCAAGCCTATGGGAGGGGGCGTGTCAACCCGTTTAAAATCAGTCCCCGGAGCGTGTTTGCTCCGGGTCTGATTACTGTCGATCACGGGTCCGGAGCGTTGTGACATCAAGGCTCCGCCCCATGTGACGTCACGCTCCACCCCCCTCAATGCAAGCCTATGGGAGGGGGCGTGTCACCCCCTTTTAAAATCAGTCCCCGGAGCGTGCTCGCTCCGGGTCTGATTACTGACGATCACGGGTCCGGAGCGTTGTGAGGTCAAGGCTCTGCCCCGTGTGACGTCACACTCCACCCCCCTCAATGCAAGCCTATGGGAGGGGGCTTGTCAACCCATTTAAAATCAGTCCCTGGAGCGTGTTTGCTCCGGGTCTGATTACTGTCAATCACAGGTCCGGAGCGTTGTGACGTCAAGGCTCCGCCCTGTGTGATGTCACGCTACGCCCCCCTCAATGCAAGTCTATGGGAGGGGGCGTGTCAACCCGTTTAAAATCAGTCCCCGGAGCGTGTTCGCTCCGGGTCTGATTACTGGCAATCACGGGTCCGGAGCGTTGTGACGTCAAGGCTCCGCCCTGTGAGATGTCGCGCTCCGCCCCCCCTCAATGCAATCACATGGGGCGGAAGCCTTGATGTCACAACGCTCCGGACCCATGATTGACAGTAATCAGACCCGGAGCGAACACGCTCCGGGGACTGATTTTAAACGGGTTGACATGCCCCCTCCCATAGGGCGTGCAAGATCACGGGGGTCCTTTGGATAGGGGATAAGAAGTCTAAGCGCCGGAGTACCCCTTTAAAAAACGGTATCTGGACATCCCTATTAGGTAGCATAAAATAATAAAATAACAGAGAAGCCATATATACGCTACAGAAAACCGTATTATCCCCATTGCCTTTGGCCTTAATTAATGACAAGCGGCAATATGTAACGCTTTGTTATTGTCTTAAATGCTACGAGCGGAGACGTCCTGGGCTAATCCTGGCATTACACAAATTGACTCAAAGTCAAATAGGGATTGTTCATTAAAAAGTCCCCTTTGACATTTTTTTTTTTTTATCCTTTTCGGAAGAAGCAAACTCCATAAACAGAAATGTTTAAGTTAACGCCGGATCATTCATCTGCCAAGTCCTCGCCTGCTTTATATTCAAGCAGGTTTTATGAAAAACAAAATGTCAGTGAATTTGGAACATTAAAATGCAGGAATAATTGGTTTATTGAGATTGCCTTTACTTAAAGGCCCTTACTCATAGTTCATTCCAATGATTTACACATAAGCCGGGTAATTCCGCCAAACATTTTAGAAAGCTTCAGAACACATCAGCTTTTTTTTCCCCACAATCTTCCTGTTGTTTTATACTTTTTTTTATAACCTTGCTATTGCTCACATATTTTCATTTTAATATAGTTTTTGCTGATTTGCCAAATAGTAAATATCTAGTTATAGTTTAATGAAAGCAAAAGCTTATGCTTTGAGAAACTCATTGCGGTTTTGAGACATTCCATACATCCTTATTGGGTTATTACTCTATCGAACAAATATGAAGTAATTCAGCTATGTGCTTTTTTTTGCCAGAGAGGGCAAAAAAAAAAAAAAAAAACTTAGAAAACTCCAGCTTTAAAGGGGTACTCCAGTGCATGGGGGTCTTCTGTGTCTCTGGCTCTCCCATAGAGATGCATGGGGGGGGGGGGTGCTCGTGTGTCTCTGGCTCTCCCATAAAGTTGCTCGTGTGTCTCTGGCTCTCCCATAGAGATGCATGGGGGGTTGCTCGTGTGTCTCCGGCTCTCCCACAGAGATCCATGGAGAGTGCTCGTGTGTCTCTGGCTCTCCCTTAGAGATGCATGGGGGAGGGGTTGCTCGTGTGTCTCCGGCTCTCCCATAGAGATGCATGGGGGGGGGATTGCTCGTGTGTCTCTGGCTGTCCCATAGAGATGCATGGGGGGGGTTTGCTCGTGTGTCTCTGGCTGTCCCATAGAGATGCATGGGGGGGGGTTTGCTCGTGTGTCTCTGGCTGTCCCATAGAGATGCATGGGGGGGGGGTTTGCTCGTGTGTCTCTGGCTCTCCCATAGAGATGCATGGGGGGGGGTGCTCGTGTGTCTCTGGCTCTCCCATAGAGATGCATGGGGGTGGGGGTTGCTCGTGTGTCTCTGGCTCTCCTATAGAGATGCATGGGGCGGGGGGTGCTCGTGTGTCTCTGGCTCTCCTATAGAGATGCATGGAGAGTGCATGCCAACCCCCGCTCTGTACATGAGGAGAGCTGGACTACTGGGACTACTCCAGCGCAATAAAACACCCCCTATCCTGTGGATGAGTTTTAGATCACAGGGGGCTCCGAAGAGTGGGACCCCCCGTGTTCTCCTGCATGGTACCCCGACAGTCCCCAGGAAGGAGGTATGCGGACTCCTGCAGGAAGCCGCAGCTGACTTGCCCCCTCCATGTTTCTCTATGGGATACATGGAGGAGGTGTGTCAGCCATGGCTTCCTGTGGGGGTTGGCAGGCCCTCTACATGTGTACTGCAGGGGTGCTGTGCGGGGGGGTCCCGGGGGGTCCCGGGGGTCCCAGTGGTCCGACCCCCCCCCCCCCCCCCAGTGA
Organism: Hyla sarda; assembly: GCF_029499605.1. Taxonomy (NCBI): domain Eukaryota; kingdom Metazoa; phylum Chordata; class Amphibia; order Anura; family Hylidae; genus Hyla; species Hyla sarda. Next base: position 10,656,591 of record NC_079201.1, on the reverse strand, counting down.
TTTAAAACTTAGCCCCTATCCTGTGAATAGGAGTTTTATTGCACTTGAGTACTCCTTTAAAGGAGTATCTTTAGCAGTCCAGCTCTCCTAGTGCACATAGCTGTGGTCAGTATGCACCCTACATGCATCTCTATGAGACAGCCCCCCCCCCCCCCCCAATGCATCTCTATGGGAGAGCCAGAGATTCATGTATCTCTGGCTCTCCCATAGAAATGCATGAAGGACGCGTGCCAACCCCAGCTCCGTACACAAGGAGAGCTGGTGTGTCAACAGGAGATTGGGGGGACCCAACGGTCAGACCCCCTGTGATCAGACACTTATGCTACATTTTTGTACATAGAACTACTCCTTAAAGAACTTAAAGGGGTACTCCGGTGGAAAACATTTTTTTTTTTAAATCAACTGGTGCCAGAAAGTTAAACAGATTTGTAAATGACTTCTATTAAAACATCTTTACCCTTCCAGTACGTTTTAGTGGCTGTAAACAAAGTTAAACAGATTAGCAAATTACTTCTATTAAAAAAATGTTTTACCCTTCCAGTACTTTTTAGCGGCTGTATGCTACAGAGGAAATTCTTTCTTTTCTAATTTCTTTTTTGTCTTGTCCACAGTGCTCTCTGCTGACACCTCTGTCTGTGTCAGGAACTGTCCAGAGTAGCATAGGTTTGCAATGGGGATTTTCTCCTGCTCTGGACAGTTTTTGATATGGGCATCAGGTGTCAGCAGAGAGCACTGTGGACAAGACAAAAAAGAAATTAGAAATGAAAAGAATTTCCTCTGTAGCACATAGCCGCTAAAAAGTACTGGAAGGGTAAAACATTTTTTTAATAGAAGTAATTTACTAATCTGTTTAACTTTCTGGCACCAGTTGATTTAAAAAAAAAAATGTTTTCCACCAGAGTACCCCTTTAATGCAGAAAAAAATGTAAAGGCTAACATCAACTCTTATTTAAGAAGAACTCTGGGATAGCAAAATGTATCCCCTATCCTAAGGATAGGAGATATGTGTTAGATTGTGGGGGGGTGGTTCCCGGCCACTGGGATCCCCCTGCAATCTCTTTTACAGGGCCCCAGCTCTCCTCCATGTAGCTCTAGGGGAGAGCGCTGCACGTGGCAATCTCTCTGGCTCTCCCATAGAAGTGCATGGTGAGGGTGGCATATCGGCCGCCACTTCGTTCAGTGGTCAACACGCTTCATTTAGAAGGAGAGCTGGGGCCCTGTACAGGAGATCTGACACTTATTCCATATCTTTAGGGAGTTCTCCTTAAAGCCGCATTATTCAAGAGGGCCGTATAGAGCAGTGGAGGTCAACTTCGCCCACGTCAGTCAGGTGCAGTAGGAAGAGACCCATTTTTTTTATTTTTTGCTATGGGTCTCACCATTATTTTGGGGAAAAAATCTGATGCTTCTTTCTTGAGAAACGCATCATAAAGATGTGTGGAATGTTATAGGCCTTTAATTCTCCACTGGAAATTCTGGGAAGAAAAAAAATATGCAAAGCAACTTTCACAGATTAGGGGTCTTGGAAACTAACTGGGAATGTATGCCATTTTCTGGGAATTCTGGGAAGAAAGAATATGCAAAGCAGCTCTCACAGGATTAAATAAAATAAAATAAATTACTTGCCTAGTTGTCCTACTCAATAAAGGTGCCAAACTTACAGGTAGCCTCCCGATTCAGGAGTGGTGGATTTTTGTGACCTGACCCTGTTCTTGAAGGAAAAAAACATCAAAAGATGAGCAGGATTATACAGTCATGTTGTAAATTGAGGGGTCTGTATGCCTAATGAACACCCTCTGCCTGTATAACCCCACCCATTACCTGATAGCCCCTCCCATTATTGAAATTCAGTTCACGCCCATCTGACTGATGCCCTAAATTGTCAAACGATAAACCCTCATATCTCAGGAACGGGAGGACGTATCAAGAAGCTGTGAAAAGTTTCGTGATCAGGATGTCCTAAGCTATTTATTGATAATGCAATCTCATTGTTGGGGGGTTGTCCACAGATCCAAGTCTTTTATGGATAATATGGATTAATAATGAGTGGCTGAACCTACGCCGATGGAATGTTGGAGCTTTTGTTGTGAGATGCTGAGATGCCGGGAATGTTTGTGCCGCGATGATCTCTCTAACAGCTTCAGGATTTTACCTTTGTCTGTATTATTTATGTTCCTTAGTATGATTTATAATTTATATTGCATTATAACATTATTTTACTCTGCTGAATCCCTGGTTCTGTTGTTTTTAAAGCAAAGGAACTAAAGGACGCGACTTTCAGTCCCTCTGTGTCCTCGCGTACAAGGTAAATTTAAGTGAATTGCAAAGTCCACCGGGCAATAAAAAAAAGGATTCACCTTAAATATTCTGGTCACGGTCCTACATAAAATTAGTATTCCTTAAATTAAATAGAAGCTGGCTGTTACGCCGAGCGCTCCGGGTCCCCGCTCCTCCCCGGAGCGCTCGCTACACTCCTCTCACTGCAGCGCTCCGGTCGGTTCCACGGACCCGGGGCGCTGCGATACCGCCTCTGGCCGGGATGCGATTCGCGATGCGGGTAGCGCCCGCTCGCGATGCGCACCCCGGCTCCCGTACCTGACTCGCTCTCCGTCAGTTCTGTCCCGGCGCGCGCGGCCCCGCTCCCTAGGGCGCGCGCGCGCCGGGTCTTTGCGATTTAAAGGGCCACTGCGCCGCTGATTGGCGCAGTGGTCCCAATTAGTGTTTACACCTGTGCACTTCCCTATATCACCTCACTTCCCCTTCACTCCCTCGCCGGATCTTGTTGCCTTAGTGCCAGTGAAAGCGTTTCCTTGTGTGTTCCTAGCCTGTGTTCCAGACCTCCTGCCGTTGCCCCTGACTACGATCCTTGCTGCCTGCCCCGACCTTCTGCTACGTCCGACCTTGCTTCTGTCTACTCCCTTGTACCGCGCCTATCTTCAGCAGCCAGAGTGGTAGAGCCGTTGCTAGGGGATACGACCTGGTCACTACCGCCGCAGCAAGACCATCCCGCTTTGCGGCGGGCTCTGGTGAAAACCAGTAGTGACTTAGAACCGATCCTCTAGCACGGTCCACGCCAATCCCTCTCTGGCACAGAGGATCCACTACCTGCCAGCCGGCATCGTGACAGTAGATCCGGCCATGGATCCCGCTGAAGTTCCTCTGCCAGTTGTCGCTGACCTCACCACGGTGGTCGCCCAGCAGTCACAACAGATTGCGCAACAAGGCCAACAGCTGTCTCAACTGACTGTTATGCTACAACAGTTACTACCACAGCTCCAGCAACCATCTCCTCCGCCAGCTCCTGTACCTCCTCCGCAGCGAGTGGCCGCTTCTGGACTACGACTATCCTTGCCGGATAAATTTGATGGGGACTCTAAGCTTTGCCGTGGCTTCCTTTCCCAATGTTCATTACACTTGGAGATGATGTCGGACCAGTTCCCCACTGAAAGGTCTAAGGTGGCTTTCGTAGTCAGCCTGCTGTCTGGAAAAGCCCTGGCTTGGGCCACACCGCTCTGGGACCGCAATGACCCCGTCACTGCCTCTGTACACTCCTTCTTCTCGGAAATTCGAAGTGTCTTTGAGGAACCTGCCCGAGCCTCTTCTGCTGAGACTGCCCTGTTGAACCTGGTCCAGGGTAATTCTTCCGTTGGCGAGTATGCCGTACAATTCCGTACTCTTGCTTCTGAATTATCCTGGAACAATGAGGCCCTCTGCGCGACCTTTAAAAAAGGCCTATCCAGCAACATTAAAGATGTTCTGGCCGCACGAGAAATGCCTGCTAATCTTCATGAACTTATTCACCTAGCCACTCGCATTGACATGCGTTTTTCCGAAAGGCGTCAGGAGCTCCGCCAAGATATGGACTCTGTTCGCACGAGGCGTTTCTTCTCCTCGGCTCCTCTCTCCTCTGGTTCCCTGCAATCTGTTCCTGTGCCTCCCGCCGTGGAGGCTATGCAGGTCGACCGGTCTCGCCTGACATCTCAAGAGAGGACACGACGCCGCATGGAGAACCTCTGCCTGTACTGTGCTAGTACCGAACACTTCCTGAGGGATTGTCCTATCCGCCCTCCCCGCCTGGAAAGACGTACCCTGACTCCGCACAAAGGTGAGACAATCCTTGATGTCCACTCTGCTTCTCCACGTCTTACTGTGCCTGTGCGGATGTCTGCCTCTGCCTTCTCCTTCTCTTCTGTGGCCTTCTTGGACTCTGGATCTGCAGGAAATTTTATTTTGGCCTCTCTCGTCAACAGGTTCAACATCCCAGTGACCAGTCTCACCAGACCCCTTTACATCAATTGTATAAACAATGAAAGATTGGACTGTTCCATACGTTTCCGCACGGAGCCCCTTCTAATGAGCATCGGATCTCATCACGAGAGGATTGAACTTTTGGTCCTCCCCAATTGCACCTCGGAAATTCTCCTTGGACTTCCCTGGCTTCAACTTCATTCCCCAACCCTGGATTGGTCCACTGGGGAGATCAAGAGTTGGGGGCCCTCTTGTTCCAAGGACTGTCTAAAACCGGTTCCCAGTAACCCTTGCCGTAACTCTGTGCTTCCTCCAGTAACCGGTCTCCCTAAGGCCTATATGGACTTCGCGGATGTTTTCTGCAAAAAACAAGCGGAGACTCTACCTCCTCACAGGCCTTATGATTGTCCTATCGACCTCCTCCCGGGCACTACTCCACCCCGGGGCAGAATTTATCCTCTCTCTGCCCCAGAGACTCTTGCCATGTCTGAATACGTCCAGGAGAATCTAAAAAAGGGCTTTATCCGTAAATCCTCCTCTCCTGCCGGAGCCGGATTTTTCTTTGTGTCCAAAAAAGATGGCTCTCTACGTCCTTGCATTGACTACCGCGGACTTAATAAAATCACGGTTAAGAACCGCTACCCCTTACCCCTCATCTCTGAACTCTTTGATCGCCTCCAAGGTGCCCACATCTTTACTAAATTGGACTTAAGAGGCGCCTATAACCTCATCCGCATCAGAGAGGGGGATGAGTGGAAAACAGCATTTAACACCAGAGATGGACACTTTGAGTATCTGGTCATGCCCTTTGGCCTGTGCAACGCCCCTGCTGTCTTCCAAGACTTTGTTAATGAAATTTTTCGTCATCTGTTATACTCCTGTGTTGTTGTATATCTTGATGATATCCTAATTTTTTCGGCCAATCTAGAAGAACACCGCCAGCATGTCCGTATGGTTCTTCAGAGACTTCGTGACAATCAACTCTATGCTAAAATTGAGAAATGTCTGTTTGAATGCCAATCTCTTCCTTTTCTAGGATACTTGGTCTCTGGCCAGGGACTACAAATGGATCCAGATAAACTCTCTGCCGTCTTAGATTGGCCACGCCCCTCCGGACTCCGTGCCATCCAACGTTTTTTGGGGTTCGCCAATTATTACAGGCAATTTATTCCACATTTTTCTACCATTGTGGCTCCTATTGTGGCTTTAACCAAAAAAAATGCCGATCCCAAGTCTTGGCCTCCTCAAGCGGAAGACGCCTTTAAACGACTCAAGTCTGCCTTCTCTTCGGCTCCCGTGCTCTCCAGACCTGACCCATCTAAACCCTTCCTATTGGAGGTTGATGCCTCCTCAGTGGGAGCTGGAGCTGTCCTTCTACAAAAAAACTCTTCCGGGCATGCTGTTACTTGTGGTTTTTTTTCTAGGACCTTCTCTCCGGCGGAGAGGAACTACTCCATCGGGGATCGAGAGCTTCTAGCCATTAAATTAGCACTTGAGGAATGGAGGCATCTGCTGGAGGGATCAAGATTTCCAGTTATTATTTACACCGATCACAAGAACCTCTCATACCTCGAGTCTGCCCAACGGCTGAATCCTCGTCAGGCCAGGTGGTCTCTGTTCTTTGCCCGATTTAATTTTGAAATTCACTTTCGGCCTGCTGATAAGAACATTAGGGCCGATGCTCTCTCTCGTTCCTCAGATGCTTCTGAAATTGAACTCTCTCCTCAACACATCATTCCTCCTGACTGCCTGATTTCCACTTCTCCAGCCTCCATCAGGCAAACTCCTCCAGGAAAGACCTTTGTTTCTCCACGCCAACGCCTCGGAATCCTCAAATGGGGTCACTCCTCCCATCTCGCAGGTCATGCGGGCATCAAGAAATCTGTGCAACTCATCTCTCGCTTCTATTGGTGGCCGACTCTAGAGACTGATGTGGTGGACTTTGTGCGAGCCTGCACTATCTGTGCCCGGGATAAGACTCCTCGCCAGAAGCCCGCTGGTTTTCTTCTTCCTCTGCCTGTTCCCGAACAACCTTGGTCTCTGATTGGTATGGATTTTATTACTGACTTACCCCCATCCCATGGCAACACTGTTATTTGGGTGGTCGTTGATCGATTCTCCAAAATGGCACATTTCATCCCTCTTCCTGGTCTTCCTTCAGCGCCTCAGTTGGCTAAACAATTTTTTGTACACATTTTTCGTCTTCACGGGTTGCCTACGCAGATCGTCTCGGATAGAGGCGTCCAATTTGTGTCTAAATTCTGGAGGGCTCTCTGTAAACAACTCAAGATTAAATTAAATTTTTCTTCTGCATACCATCCTCAATCCAATGGACAAGTAGAGAGAATTAACCAGATCTTGGGTGACTATTTACGACATTTTGTTTCCTCCCGCCAGGATGACTGGGCAGATCTTCTACCTTGGGCCGAATTCTCGTATAATTTCAGAATCTCTGAATCTTCCTCCAAATCCCCGTTTTTCGTGGTGTACGGCCGTCACCCTCTTCCCCCCCTCCCTACCCCCTTGCCCTCTGGTCTGCCCGCTGTGGATGAAATTTCTCGTGATCTTTCCATCATATGGAGAGAGACCCAAAATTCTCTCTTACAGGCTTCTTCACGCATGAAGAGATTCGCGGATAAGAAAAGAAGAGCTCCTCCCATTTTTTCCCCTGGAGACAAGGTATGGCTCTCCGCCAAATATGTCCGCTTCCGTGTCCCTAGCTATAAGTTGGGACCACGCTATCTTGGTCCTTTCAAGATTTTGCGCCAGATTAATCCTGTCTCTTACAAACTTCTTCTTCCTCCTTCTCTTCGTATTCCTAATGCCTTTCATGTTTCTCTTCTTAAACCACTTATCATTAACCGTTTCTCTCCCAAATCCGTTCCCCCCACTCCTGTCTCCGGCTCCTCGGACATCTTCTCCGTCAAAGAAATTTTAGCATCTAAAAAGGTCAGAGGGAAAACCTTCTTTTTAGTGGATTGGGAGGGTTGTGGTCCAGAAGAGAGGTCCTGGGAACCTGAGGACAATATCCTGGACAAAAGTCTGGTCCTCAGGTTCTCAGGCTCCAAGAAGAGGGGGAGACCCAAGGGGGGGGGTACTGTTACGCCGAGCGCTCCGGGTCCCCGCTCCTCCCCGGAGCGCTCGCTACACTCCTCTCACTGCAGCGCTCCGGTCGGTTCCACGGACCCGGGGCGCTGCGATACCGCCTCTGGCCGGGATGCGATTCGCGATGCGGGTAGCGCCCGCTCGCGATGCGCACCCCGGCTCCCGTACCTGACTCGCTCTCCGTCAGTTCTGTCCCGGCGCGCGCGGCCCCGCTCCCTAGGGCGCGCGCGCGCCGGGTCTTTGCGATTTAAAGGGCCACTGCGCCGCTGATTGGCGCAGTGGTCCCAATTAGTGTTTACACCTGTGCACTTCCCTATATCACCTCACTTCCCCTTCACTCCCTCGCCGGATCTTGTTGCCTTAGTGCCAGTGAAAGCGTTTCCTTGTGTGTTCCTAGCCTGTGTTCCAGACCTCCTGCCGTTGCCCCTGACTACGATCCTTGCTGCCTGCCCCGACCTTCTGCTACGTCCGACCTTGCTTCTGTCTACTCCCTTGTACCGCGCCTATCTTCAGCAGCCAGAGTGGTAGAGCCGTTGCTAGGGGATACGACCTGGTCACTACCGCCGCAGCAAGACCATCCCGCTTTGCGGCGGGCTCTGGTGAAAACCAGTAGTGACTTAGAACCGATCCTCTAGCACGGTCCACGCCAATCCCTCTCTGGCACAGAGGATCCACTACCTGCCAGCCGGCATCGTGACACTGGCTATATTCTGTTCCCGGTTGAAAGCCTCGTGGCGGACAGTCAAATGTCATCCCATTTTGTTTTCATTTACTCATGTTGTGATGCATAATGTTACACATCATTCTGGAAAGTAAACTAGTTTTTAGCACTTCGAGGCCCCAGCAGCCGGCACTTAATTTGGATAAATTGTAATGGTCTCAAAAAACATTTTCCTGCTGCTCTCAGCCGGTGACCTGCTAAATACTGATGATGTCAATGCGGTTTATCGCTTAGAAACAAGACCCTTACGTTACTCTTTGCTATCGAAGACTTTTGATCATAATGGATTTCTTTACACTATATGCTAATTTTGTTGAATTTAAAGGAGAAGTCTCATGCTGGTACATACAGGAAAAAAGGTATCCCCTATGCACGCCGCCACGCCCCTTCATATATCTCTATGGGAGAGCCGTTTGGCAAGCTTTGGCTCTGCAATAGAGATACATGGAGGGGGCGTGGCGGATTCTGCTTCAGGCGGGGGTCATGACGTTCCACTCTGTGGGAGAGCCGGGGCTCTGTACAGATGATCGCGGGGGGGGGGGGTCACAGTGCTCGGTCCCCCAACCTTTCGTCCTTTGGATATGGGATAAGTTTTTCCTGTACATACGGCATGAGACTTCTTTAATATGTAAATTAAATTGTAACCCCCATAACCCCTTGCGGACACAACCAATACGTTTTCAATTTTTCTTCTTTCTCTTTGGATAGGGGATAAGATGTCTGATTGCAGGGGTGCCGACGCTAGGACCCCAGCGATCTCTACGTAGCCCCGGACATTCTGTGCCAAGCTCTACTCCGGAGACATGACATCCCGACCACACCCCCTTGTGACGTCACACCACGACCCCTACATTTACGCCACGCCCTTTCCCATAGACATGAATGGAGGGGGCGTAGCGTGACATGACAAGGGGGTGTGACCGTGACATCACGTCTCAATTTCGGGAGCAGCGCCCTGCAAAGAATGCCAGGGGCTACACGGAGACCTCTGAAGTCCAAGCGGTGGGAACTCGGCAATCAGACATCTTATCCTCTATCTTTTGGATAGGGGATAATATGTCTGAGGCCAGAAAACTTATTTAAGAGACATAAATCTTTTATTTTTTCATCCACAGAGCCATATGAGGGCCTGTTCTTTGCTGAACCAATTGTACTTTGCAAAGACACCTTTAATTTACCATAAAATATAAAAAAAAAAATATATATATATATATATATATATATTTTTGTAGGTTAAAATCGGGTAAAAAAAAATGCAATTTTTTGGGGTTGTTTTCATGTAGTGCGCTTCACGGTAAAACCAACCTGTAATCTTTATTCAGTTAATCAATACATATAAAACGAGTATGCTTAAAATTGCCCTAATCTGACCGAGGTAATTATTTTCTATTTTTCCGCATAATGGGCTGTATGGTGGATTTTTTGCTTTGTGATCTGTAGTTTTATCATTTCCATTTGTATTTTGACTTTTTCTGACATATGTTGAGACCAAAAATCAGCAATTTTAGCGTTTGGTATTTTGTTTACATTTATGGCGTTCACATGTAGGATCATAAACATTAGATTCTAATAGTTTGTTGTTTACTATTGAGTTCAAGAGAGCTGGTAAAACCCCTTGAAGAGCAGGAACTTATTTGCTGCCTAGTAGTGCCTCCCTGTAGTATAGTGCAGTACTACACTACCTGTTACAGGGATAGCTGCTCCTTTGTACACCAGGTTAGGGCGGCTCCATATTATATCACTCAGGGGGCTGTATCACTCCATCAAGAGGGCGCTCTAAGCGGCTGCCTATTTTCTGCCCAGGTATCACTCTCTGTACTGTACAAGCCCACCGCAGCCACCTGTGTATAGCAGGTCCCTAACATAAAGTAGCATGGCGCTGGGTGGCTCCAGCCCCTGCGGCAATGCCAGTACCCATAAGGGGAGCGGCTAAGTGGCATAGTGCCCTGTTCCTGGCACCTCCCAGTCCTCAGACTGGAAGCAAATGGTGAGTGAGTTTTGCCATCTGTTTGCTCTGGTGTAATGTTGCGCTACGGCCACTGCTGTCATGGCACCATGCCTGTAGGGTGATGTGGCCCAGAGCCCTGCCACTGGGCCATTTCCCCTTTGGGCACTGGCATTAGGATACTAGTGGTCCTAACTAGTGTTGGGCGCGAATATTCGCAATGTGAAAATTTTTCGCAAATATCACATATTCGTGAATTTGCGAATATAGCGCTAAATATTCGCAATTACGAATTTTCACATTTTTTTTCACAATACACATCTCAGTGATCATCCTTCCCTGCTTCCAGCTTGTGGAGTAAACAAGGCACCAATACTAGTTACTGTGTCACACTGGCGGGCGCCCCCCCCCCCAAAGAATTTGCATGTGCGAATATTCGCGCATATTGATCCCTCCCTTTTTTTAGCTATTTTATCAAGCGATATTGCGCATGTGCATGCATATTTTATGGTGAATGCGCATGCAAATTTTATGGCACATAGTAAAAAAAGGCAGCGAATATGCAAATTTTGCAAATATATAACGAATATTCGTCCATATATTCGAGAAATATCGCAAATTCGAATATGGCCTATGCCGCGCAACACTAGTCCTAACCCAGAGCCTTGACATTAGGGACTCATTACACACAGGTAACACATTATAATGCTCAGTCAGGATGTTTGTGCGAGATATAGATGTGCGGCCATGTCTGTTTCTTTCCATAGTTTTTTTTTTTAATCTTGATTGTTTCTTATTTTCAGTTGACATTTTAGAGATTTGGAACCTACTACTAGTTCTCTATTTGAGTTATGATATCAAGATACAATGTTCAACCTGGAACCAAATAATATTGTAACTTGAGGTACCACTGTATACTGTATTTCAGACTTAGGTTTCCTTAGGTCACCCTTATGGAAAATAAACAGTTGTGATGTATATTGTTTTGATGTAAAATGCTAAATAAATAAGTAAATAACTAGCACTGCTGAGCAAAACTAGTTAACTCCTTGGGGGACAGGGAGGGGTGTATACATTATACAGCCATCTTTATGGAAAATGCAAAATAAATAAATAAATGAATAAATATGCAATATTGCTATCCTTACATTAAAACAATCGTGTTTCCTATGGAGATATGGAAAGTGTTGTGTTGTGACTACACAAAACATTGGCATGCTGTGTAAGTGGTGTGGGATGATGAAATAGCTTGTTCATTAAATGGCTGTTCTGGTGAAGTGTCCTTCCCGTTCTCCAGACTTAAGTTACTTTGTTTTATGCTAAATCATTTTGCTATGTGAATTTAATTGCTTTGGGGTTAATAAAACCCCTTGCAATCTCCGTGAATTACCAGAGAACCCACCTACTCAGTAATCAGCGTCTTCTCATTTCTTTTTTTTTCGGCCAAGAGAGTACTTTAGCGCACTTTTATCATAGGAGAGGGCTGTACATCTATTTTACTAATTTGTCGGCTCCTCTAAAAAAAAATTCAGTCTATTTCCGATTTACTTGGCAATGTCTTATTAGATTTAATTCGGGGGAAGACAAGAAGAATTTAAGTCTCCGCTGTCATAAATTATTTGCTTTTCCCGTACTGGGTCCCTGTGATTCGGTATAAATTGTTGAATTAATCACATTTAAAACTAACTCGGAGTCGTTTTCATCTGCAAAAATATTTTTCCAGCTCTAAAAAATGAATAAAATAGCAAAGGGCCCCTTCTGGGTAATGACCCGCTGATATCCTGACATTTAGCAAGTTTAGATTTTAACAAGGGTGGCACAAAAATCAATTGGACGTATTGTTTGTGGCACAGGCATTCTCTTTTTCCAATAGTAATTTAAGATCGGTATTAGCATTGATTATGGCGCCTGAACGTGTTTCTGAGCTGCCAAAAGGCTCATTTATTTAAGACTCCGAAACCATCCAGTATCAACAATTGCAAAACACAGAAGTCTGTGGGGGCCCAATTTTTAGAGTCTTTTCTTCACCTTCTTGACTGAACATGTTTTTTTTCCAGCTGACCAGAATTTCCTGTGAGGGATTATTTATCAGTTCTATGGACAATGAATATGGGGAGGAGGCTTCGACTCTGGAGATGGTGTAATTGTAAAATAGAGTTAAGCAAGCCGATCCCTCCAAATCCGGATTCAATTCAAACTTTGCAATGTCGAGGATGAGCTGTGCTCGCAGCTAACAGCCACGAGAACAGCTCAGTTCAGCAAGTAGGGAGTTAATTAGCACTGCTGAGCAAGACTAGTTAACTTCCTTGGAGGCAGGGAAGGGGTGTATATATTATACCACCATCTTTATGGCTGTATAATGCATACAGTGAAGAGAGTGATACTAATCATCTGGTCAATGCCTCTTCTTGTGTAGCTCCACCCCCAAGTGATTTCATCGCTAGAGACAGGGCTACACAAGAAAAGGCTTGGACCAGCAATGAGATTGTAAGTATCACTCTCTTCACTGTATACATTATACAGCTATATAGATTACTGTATCATGAATATTGCCCAAAGAGTTAAAGGGGTATTCCAGGAATTTTTATTTGACTATGTTACAGGGGCTGTAAAGTTAGTGTAGTCCATAATATAGTGTCTGTACCTGTGTGTGACAGTTTTCTCACAATTCTTCTGTGATTTTCACCCCACTAATTATTTTTACCAGCATACAAAACTACTGTTGTCTCAGATTTTTCCCAGCTTGCAATGCGGCCGAGACCTGACTCACTAGTCAGGCTCCCTGTCAGCTGATGACAGGGAGCCTGTCTGCTTCAATGGGTGGAGGGATCAATCTGCAACTAATGCAACAGCTGCAGGCACCCTGATTGAAAACCACAGGTCTGCAGCTCATTTATGTTTCAATGGGTGGGGTGGCTGATATGTGGGAGGGAAGAAAATGGAATTATGGGATTTGTAGTCAAAAAGAGAAAAGTCAAACAGGAAATACCAGTTCACAAAAAGCTAGCCACAGTGTTATGGTAATCTCACAACATAGCTATTTATCCCCAAGACAAACGCAAAGCCTTCCTAAGCATGTCCATTACTGTCTGCCAGGTACATACTAAAATCACCTTATGGTGGATAACCCCTTTAACTAGCACTGTTCAGCAGGGCTAATTAACCCCTTCCGTGCTGGGCCAACACCTAGTGTTCAGCCAAGCAAGATGCTACAGTAAACCGTTGGATTGGCTGGTTTACTGTCACAAAAGAGCTGATTTGCACTGCACGGCAGCACAACTTAAAGGGGTACTCCGCCCCTAAACATCTTATCTGCTATCCGGCCAATGTGACCCCTGCAATATCTGGCGCAGCACCCCAGTCATCTGGTGCATGGATGACAGGCGACGACAGCTGTCACGCTGCCTCCATTCATGTCTATGGGAGGAGTCATGACAACTATGTACTAGCCAACACGCCCCCCTCCCGTAGACATGAATGTAGGGGCGTGACGTCACGAACACGGAAGCTCCAAGCTTCTTTGTTCAGAATGCTACTGTGCCAGCACATAGATCACAGGGGTATGGGGATAAGATGTCTAGGGTACCCCTTAAACCCTTCACCGCTAGTTCGAACCAAACACTTTCTGAAAGTTCGGCAAGCCCGGCGAGCGGAACTTTCGGCAAGCTTGCTCAACTCTAGGGTTACTCATCTTGCTGAACTTTGAAAACAGGCTACAACCAGTGAAAACTTGTATCCAAACCCACTTTTCAAAAGTTTGGCTCACCGGGCTGGCCGAACTTTTTGAAAAGTGCATATAGCTTGTGTGCAACACCACCTAAAACACTGCTAGGCTCACCTAGGGATGCATTTAAGTGGTTTTGAAGTAGTTTTAAGGTTAGAGTTTAAGTAAGACCAAGAGAAAGGATAATTCTGAGAAGTGTTGGTTGCTGTTTTGTATTTTTATACCATTTTTGTAAACTTAATAAGGAGGATAATGGGTGAATGGAGCCATAGATTGGCCCGTGCTCTGTGTCATTTTAGTCAGTGTCACCCCCACTAGTTAGTGCTGGTGACACTGATGACAGATTTCCTTTAAAGGTGTACTCCGCCCCTAGAAATCTTATCCACTATCCAAAGGATAGGAGATAAGATGTCTGATTGTGGGGGTCCCAGACATCCAGTGCACAGAGCGAACTTGTGGGGCGGAGGCTCGTGATGTCACGGTCACGCCCCACTCGTGACATCACGGCCATGCCCCCCTCAATGCAAGTGTATGGGAGGGGGCGTGACAACGTCATGCTCCCTCCCATAAACTTGCATTGAGGGGGCGTGGCCATGATGTCACGAGCCTCCGGTGCTGCACCCGACGCTCTAAACGAACACGGGGTGCAGCAGGGAGATTTTGCGGGTCCCCAGCGGCGAGACCCCCGCGATCAGACTTCGTATACGATAGGGGATAAGATGTCTAGGGGCAAAGTACCCCTTTAACCAAGAATCTGGTGGCCAGGGTGCCGGCATCCACTCCTTATCAGAGTTGCTGATTTCTCCTATATGTCATGTAGACGGACATCTTCTCACTTTAGGTGGCAGATGAAGATTTGCATTCTGGGGAATCGATGTGTCTGTACAAAGAATATTCAGACTGGAATGTATCTGGCAATGTCTGCTCCTAATAGTCTTATTGCAATGTGAAAATCAATGTTGTTTGTAATTTGACACTTCATCTCTTTCCCAGATACATTTACATCTCTCAACTCCTTTGGTCCTTCAGCTACAGAGACCTCCCTGAAGGCAAATCGATGTCTCCAGATTAAAAACAGCATAAGGCAGTCTGATTTTCTTATAAGGATAGAGCACTATAGTCTTGACTGTATTATACAATTAGATTTTACTTCTACGTTTGCCGTAGCCTCTTACCGTATTCTTATATGGGAGTAAGCCAAACGGGAAGTCATCTGTAAAGCCCGGCACTGTTTACGTCTTCTCTTTTCACTATGTCCGCTATACCTGATATGCTAGAACGTCTCCCTAACTATAAGATGAAAGTTTGGCACGACATATGCCAGAGGGCGTGTTTGATGGCCAGAGTGGGCGTGGATTGCATGGTGACTTTTTGACGTTGGATTTGCCATCTGACGCTTTTGAACGGTTGTGCCAAATTATGTGAATTCCACATCACCCCTGACCACCCATACCTAACGGTACAATGTTTACTTTAACATAAACCACCCCATCTACAACGATAATCTGCTACTTTTTGGTTAAAATGTGATTGTGGGGGGATTAGCTGAGTGGGTCATAACTGAAGCCCATCTCTGAGGGTAGGGACCAGAGCATGCCGAGGACTTGAGAGTAGCGGGCCTGTGTAAAGGATATCATGGTTGGCCCCAGCAGTTGGATAACAAAATGAGGACGGGACTACCACTCCTCTGTGCTCACTCCTGCCCTATCAGACTGCAGCATGAAAACAGAGAGGAAGGGGTTACAGAGCAGCCTGCAGTGATTGGATGAAGAGACCCAGCACAGTAGACTCAGGGTTAAAGTGAATGTATAGTGAACAAGGGCGGGCTCAGTGCTTGCCTTGGACTTGCCCCTTTCCGGAGCAGTGGATGTCAGAATTAGTGAGCAGCAGAACAGAGGGATTTGTAAGCCAAATACATAACAAAAAAGACATGTAAAGCATCTGCATGACTTGGTGTGTAACATATAGAAGCATTATATTTTTTTCCTGTGGTATGACAGGTACGCTTTAAAGGGGTACTCTGGTGAAAAACATGTTATCCCCTATCCAAAGGAGCTTCTGTGTCCGTGACGTCACACCACACACCCTCCATTCATGTCTATGGGAGGGGGTGTGACGGCTACGCAGTAGCCGTCACACCTCCTCCCATAGACATGAATGGAGGGGTCGTGGCGGCTGTAGTCGCCAATCATCTGGCACGTAGCGGAGTTCAATCCGTGCACGGATGACCGGGATGCCATGCAGGAGATTAAACATCTTATCCCCTATCCAAAGGAGCTTCGGGGTCTGTGATGTCACACCATGCCCACTCCATTCATGTCGTCACGCCTCCTCCCATAGACATGAATGGAGGGGTCGTGGCGGCTGTAGTCGCCAATCATCTGGCACGTAGCGGAGTTCAATCCGTGCACGGATGACCGGGATGCCATGCAGGAGATTAAACATCTTATCCCCTATCCAAAGGAACTTTGGGGTCTGTGATGTCACACCATGCCCACTCCATTCATGTCGTCACGCCTCCTCCCATAGACATGAATGGAGGGGTCGTGGCGGCTGTAGTCGCCAATCATCTGGCATGTAGCGGAGTTCAATCCGTGCACGGATGACCGGGATGCCATGCAGGAGATCAGACATCTTATCCCCTATCCAAAGGAGCTTCGGTGTCCGTGACGTCACACCATGCCCCCTCCATTCATGTCTATAGGAGGGGGCGTGACGGCTACTACGTAGCCATCACGCCTCCTCCCATAGACATGAATGGAGGGGTCGTGGAGGCTATAGTCGCCTATCATCCGGCACGGAGCGGAGTTCAATCCATGCACAGATGACCAGGATGCCACGCAGGAGATCGGGGATAAGATGTTTTTCGTCGGAGAACCCCTTTAAGTAAATATAGAAAAATAATT